>NW_023994180.1:0-190000 GCF_015586225.1 Lucilia sericata | reverse complement strand
ACCAGATTTAGCTGTGAGTGAAAGATTTTTTTGTTGGTAATTTCAAGGTTATATTAAGGAAATTGAGCTATTAAGGGTAATAAAAGTATTTACTTATAGCTTAAGGAATTAAGTGAAATAATTAAAAGAAAGTATTTAAAAGAAATGCGAATTTAGTTTTGTTAGAACATTTTATGGGATATTATAATATTTTGCTTTTAATATTCAAAAAGTTTGTCACTATGTTGGAAAACTTGCATGATATTGCTTAACTAGTGTAACATAAGGTCGTTCATTGTAGTTTTTAAAAATAATATTTATTATTAATATTTTTTTCTTCCCTCTATACTCATATTTTTGCTAAAAAAAATTCCATATTCAATTGAGGATTGTAGACATGAAAATGAAAGCTCATATTTTTTTTAATAAAAAGAAAACCACAAAATCTATAGAAATAATATATATGTATATACATAGTTTGTTGTGCATAAGAATTAAATATACTAACCAAAAAACCACAGAAAACAACTTATTGAACTCTATATATACAATATCTGACAAGGAACAGACTTCACAACATGCAACAATGAAAATATGAAAACGAAAAAAATTGCAAACATTTTGGTTTAGAAAGAAAAAAAAACGCCTTTTGTTATGAAATTTATTAAATGAAAGTTAAATAAATTATAGAGGGCTTTACAACAACAAAAAGTACATTCTTTGTATACCAGCAAAATAAAGGAGGGAGGGGTAATATTTGTATTACAGTTGGATGAAAAGATAATAGAGTATTTAAACTTATGAACTGTACGTATTTATTAATGATATAATAGCTGTGTTCCAGTATTTAATAGATTTGTAGGTTATCCTGATTAATGAGATTTTATTTATAATCGGTAGCGTTTCATAATAAGCATGATGATAAAATAGCGAGGGTATTATTCTTTTTTGTGCCTAATCTGTCCCGTCCGTATTGTCGATGCGTCTGTATGTGGTCTGTCTGTCTGTGCGTCTGTCTGGTCTGTCTGTCTGGCTATCTTATGTCCGTCCGTCTGTCTGTCTGTCTGTCGGTCTGTCAGCTCCTAGCAGCTAGCTAGAGATCTAGCTAGCTACGAGCTAGCCTAGCATCTATCTAGCTATCGATCATCTAGCACATCGATCTATCGACATCATCTATCTAGAGCGAGCTAACTCGAGCGAGCTAGCTCATCATCGACTATATCTATCTATCTATCTATCTATCTATCTATCTATCTATCTATCTATCTATCTATCTATCTATCTCTATCTATCTATCTATCTATCTATCTATCTATCTATCTATCTATCTATCTATCTATTATCTATCTACTATCTATCTATCTATCTATCTATCTATCTATCTATCTATCTATCTATCTATCTATCTATCTATCTATCTATCTATCTATCTATCTATCTATCTATCTATCTATCTATCTATCTATCTATCTATCTATCTATCTATCTATCTATCTATCTATCTATCTATCTATCTATCTATCTATCTATCTATCTATCTATCTATCTATCTATCTATCTATCTATCTATCTATCTCTATCTATCTATCTATCTATCTATCTATCTATCTATCTATCTATCTATCTATCTATCTATCTATCTATCTATCTATCTATCTATCTATCTATCTATCTATCTATCTCTATCTATCTATCGATCTATCTATCTATCTATCTATCTATCTGCCTGCCTGCCTGCCTGCCTGCCTGCCTTGCCTGTCTGTCTGTCTGTCCGTCTTTCTGTCTGTAAACCTTGTGCTCACTTGTAGGTGAAATTTTTAAGATAATTTGATAAAATTTTATAAAAATCGGTCTTTTATTGCACCTAGCCCCCATACAATCGTACCCACCGAATAGAGTTTTTCTATTTAAATATTTAAAAAAATACACCACTGTAGTAATAAACGATAATGCAACAGTAGGTGGACCTAAGAGAATAAATATCATCATATTTTTCAAAAGAAATATATATCAGTGACCAAAATTAATTGGCACATGCTCTTTTCGAGGGGCAAAATTTCATTTTTATAAATTAGTATTGGTGTCACCTATAAAAACATATATTTTTATTTTTTAAATAAAGATAATTTTTTTTTTATTATTTATCTCTTTTATATTCATTGAATCCATTTAACACTCCTCACGCTCTATTGAGTTGAAAAAACAGTTTGAGTTAAAACTCTCAACAGCTCTCCAGTAGTTTAGTTCCTCATATCTGTTTTGTGTTCATAATTCATTTAGATTTTTTTAAACAAATATTTTGAGTTAAAACTTGATTTGAAGTCCACACAAGAAGTAACTGGTGTTGGCTTGTGAACGAGGAACAACTTACTACATATTGCGGCAGCAACAACAACCTGTGCAACATAAAAGCGAAACAATAAAAAAAAAAACAAATGAAAACAATTGAATGAGCAAGCAGCAGAGGCAACAACTGTTCAAATCAGACAAGCGTTAAATGTTAAAGTGTAAATATTCAATTCAGTCAAGCAAAGAAACGTTCATATTCAGTGTTTTCTATCAGACAAACTAAATAGTTTTTTTTTAGCCATAGTTTTTAGTTAACTGTGGCTGTCTGTCTGTCTGTCTGTCTGTTCTTGTGTGTTGTTGGCCCGTTTTATGGTTTTCTGAATGAAAGAATAGAATGAATGATATTAAAAACGTTTATGGTTTTTTATTTGTTTAGTTTCTTCAAGTGTTGTTTTATTTAGTTCTTTTTTTTCATGATTAAAAATTTTACAATCGATCGTCTGTGGGCGATTTTGTAATGAAGTGTTTGTTCGAAGAAAATCTTTAATAAATGCAATAGCAACGGAAAAATATGGTTAATTCTTTTTTCACAAAATTTGACCTAATTATAGTGTTTATGTGTATGTATTTGTTTTATAATAAACAAATTATTAATATTGCTGCAGGCGGTAAATTTTGGAAATTGTTCATTTTACTAATAATTTATATTTAAATGCATATTTAAAAAAAATTGTAGATTGACATTTAAATTATGTATGTATATTAAAGCTTAGCTTTGAAAGAACATAGATAATATAAAATTTAGTTGTTAGATTAAAATTGAGTTACAAATTATATTACAACACATTGTTAGGGGATTAAGATAAACTTAAAAATGATATTACATAGATTATTAACAAAAATTTCAATTATTGCCTCTACAGGGTTTAATATCTAATGTGCAATGATTTTCGTCACGGCATATTTGATCATATTTGAATTTTTAAGATACGAAATTTTAAGTAGTTTCCTAAAGGATACCGATTCTTTTAAAATCTTATAGAACTTGCTTATGGCAAATTCACCCAGCTAAAACATGGTAATTACTTGTCCTTACTCAACAACTTACTTTCCAATGACTACTACATACCGTTTGCATTACTTAGAAGTAGAACTGACTTACAAATAATATATTATATAAGTACTTACGTTTTAGCCTTAACATATTGTTTTAGAACTTTGTTTGTTAATGGACATAACAATTTTTTCTCAAAATCAAAACTACTTACTTAACTCCCTATTTGCAGGCGATCGTTATAAGTACTTACATAACTCCTTATTAGTAAGCGAACGTAGTAAGTACTTGCCTCCAATATCATCCCCGAGTTAAATCAATGACTTAAAATGTTATTGTGTAAGTAGATTTTAGCATTTTAACCCCTTACTTTTCAATGTAGGGTAGAAGGGGGATCATAGCCATAGGGGCACATCTGTCAATAGCGAATAACTTGAAAACTGAGTAATCGATTATATCGCATTATCAAATTTTGTTTTCGTTTATCGATTATCTATCATCATTGAAAATTTGAAACATTAACTTTACATATGATGGGAGGCAGACATGATTAATTGTTTTTCAAAGGGCTGTGAAAATATTTCACTGTGTGAACTTTTTGTGCTTACTTTTTTAGTTTTTGTGATAGAAAAAATATAATGGTCAGTACTAGAACGTCAATAATAGTGAACAATAAGACATAATAATATTTACGATAATATAATTTGAAGCCCAAAAAAATTGGGCACATGCGCCAAATATATGTAATGCTTGAGATGTAGAACAAAATTTGGTTAAAATATAGAAAAGATCAGTAATAATTTGTTTTATTTTGTTAAGTTTTGTGAAATAAACAATAAATATCTGGTTTATTAAACTTTGCTTAATGAATTAAAGTATAAAACAGCAAAATAAGTTTTTATTTTTGTAATTTTTTTCTTTTATTTTGCTAATGACAAATCTGCCCCATCCCCTTGGCGCATTTACCCCATGGATGGGGCGGTATCGCCGTTTTTGGTCAGCGCGGAAAAGCTAAAAAAATATGTACATGAGGATGACTTAGGAAAGATTGAAAAAAATAAAACTAAAGCCAACATATCTAAGTATCCAAACCAAGAAAAAAATTAAGAATATGTATTGTGGTTTTAATTTGTGGCGTATGGTCCCCCTTCTACCCTAAGTTTTTGCTGGGTATATTTAATTTTTTAAGGTAGATTTGATGTAGTAGTAGTTTTTTCTGATGGGAACCCTATATAGGGCAATAGTTAAATATAGACCACTTCAAAACACTATAGAATATAGTCTATTGACTATGTCTACTTGAACTAGTCTATTGAAGGGTTTAGGACTAGTCTATGATCTAGTCTATTCACTAGACTTTGAAAAAGTCGATTATCTGTTTCTTGAACTTGTATATTGATTAGTCTCTGATCATGTTTAGTATATTTTCAAGTCATGTTTAGTATATTTTCAGGTCTAGTCCATGGACTAATCTATGAATTGCTATACAAAGTCTATGGATAAGTC
The DNA here is from genome assembly GCF_015586225.1 of Lucilia sericata. Lineage (NCBI taxonomy): Eukaryota > Metazoa > Arthropoda > Insecta > Diptera > Calliphoridae > Lucilia > Lucilia sericata. The sequence goes on along the minus strand of NW_023994180.1, from coordinate 185,172 downwards.
TATTGACTATAAACTATTCTATTGGCTAAACTATTAACTAGTCTGTTGGCTAGATTTTTGAGGCCCAGCCACTCTATAGCAGCTACAAATCAAAATTGAAAACATTTCAGCATCGATTCTGTAGAATTTCGTTTCAAGTTGATAAATAACTGTGTTCTGTTTTAAAATTCTTTTATATAAAAATCGTTTTAATCAAACATTTAATTAAATTTTCATAATTTACTCAATTCAAAGCTTATTTCTATTAAGTCGTCATTTAAGGTTATATGTATGTATGAACACTTAAAGATAAATCTTTGATAACTAAACAACTTAAGTTAGATTAAACTAAGGCTGTATTGAAATAAGTAAAAACTCAAATTATTTTAAATATAATTACCTCAAAACAGGTGTAATAAGTTGCCACAAAAACCCGCTTCGGCTATTACAATTTTTCCACTATTTTTAAAATTTTACCATTAAACACCACCAGCTAGTGCGTTTCATCATCACAACTAAATTATTACAATTACAAAACATATTTTATTTTAATTTCTAATTATATAAAGCCTATTTTAAATTCTTAAAACATTTGTTGCAATGTTTTAATTCAAACATGTTGTGGTGCACTACCGTTTATAAAGTTTACATTTTTTTAGATGGCTATAATTTAAAAACAACTTTAAATAGCAACAAAAAAAACGTTATAAAATATTATATAATAAATACATTTTATAGTTTAGATCTCTGATACATTTGGTGCGCTTTTTTTCTCCTCTTCAAATTGAAAAGTGAATTTAACAACTCTACAGATTAGAGGCATAATACTAACAACTTGAAGAAGAAGAAAAAAATAATAATAACAAAAACAGCAGCAAAATATATGTATGTATATAAATACTATGAGGTAAATGCTATAATACCGTTTTATTAACGTAACAAAATACCTGTTAATCTTCATTGGAATACGACGAGTACACGTACTCCATCAATAATAGATTTATTTAACATTTGTGTATGTATGTTGATATATAAAATACATACTTTCTAAGGCACAGTGTTACGGATGGGGTGATGAAAAAAGTTTAAACTAAAAAAATATATACTACCATACCATACTACTGTCCTTTAAAATAGATACATATATAAATATGTATGGATTTGCCTAATTTTTTGCAAATTTCATAACACTGTGCACAAATGGTTAATTCTCCTATTCATACAAAAAAACGTTGTATACATATTCATATTGTAGGTATTTATATGTATATTTTGCAACAACAATTCGTTAAAGAGGTTTATTGGTTGCACATAAACAACTTGCAACATAATCATTTAATATTGTTGTAGACATTGAGAGGCATAATACAAATGACTTACGCCTCGCAGCCAAATATTATGAAAACACTACAATAAACCACACAATGCTACACACACTATATACTACTACATATACATATAATAATTCGTTGAATGTATCGTTAAGTGTTCGAGGTATGGTTACGATGCGATATATGAGTGTTATATCGAAATGTAAATAACACTCAGACTTAATATTAGACTGCTGCAAAACCCTGGTATATACAAAAAATTAACTGATCAGATATTATTCATCGAGTGATAAACAAAAGAGTACTCGTTCGCTAACTAGTCCGCTCAAGACCTTATCTCAGTGAAACATATGATTTCTATCACCTATGATTTCTATCACTTCGGAGGCTACTTTAATCTTTGTAACGCTTTAAAAAGTACAATGTCCGCCAATTCGAATAAAGTAAAGGGTTAAAATGGTAAAATTTACTTATACAATAGCATTTTATGTCATTATTTTAACACGGAATGACATTGGAGGCAAATACTTATCACGCTCGCTTAGAAATAGAGAGTTATGTAGCGAACGTTATATACGATCACCTGCAAATAGGGAGTTGAGTAAGTAGTTTTGTATCTGAGAAAAAAAATGCCTACGAGGATACGTCTACTGCGTCTGTGTTAACAACCAAGTTCAAAAACAATATGTAAAGGCTTAAAAAGTAAGTACTTACATATTACATTATTTGAAAGTCATTACTAGACTCCTTTTAAGTAATGCAGACAGTATGTAGTAATCATTGAAAAGTAAGTTATTGAGAAAGTACAAGTCATGTTTTAGCTGTATAGTACTAGTACATTTTCTTTAAAAAAATTCACTCATATTTTACGATTCTTCTCGAAAATTCGGTCGGAAAATAATTAAAATCAAGAGCGCCAAAACATTAGAGAATATATCCAAACACTGAGTATATTTATTACTAAAAGATCGCGTCGACCCGAAGAATATAAGTATGCTATCCAGTCGTCTCTTATAAATTCTGAAAGTGCTGCCAACTTGCTGTTTTTTACCAGTATTGCCCGGGGTTTCTCCTATATTGATGTAAAATATGAGTGATTACAGATTTGTGTTTTTTCCTAAGTAGAGATTTGCATATTTAGAGTTATTTAAAGATAACTCGTTAGTATTTAAATTAGGATTGTTATTACATCAAATATATGAAAGATCATGGATTTTTGCTATTTTCTTATTTAAGGATCTACGGTTGATTTTATGTTTTTCTTATTAATATCCTTTTATGGTTTTACTTGGATCCATTTTTCAGGGAAACTTTTAGTGATCACAGATTTTTCTCAATTGGAGCATTATTATTGGAGTAGTCAATTTTAGATGTCAAATATATATTAATTTTTTATGGAAGCTACGTGTGATCTCAGATTTTTGCTATTTTTTGAATTGGATCGTTATTTTCTGCTGAAATTATGTTTTTTATATAAAAATCCATTTTGAATGGAATTTATGAGTGATCACATTATTCGTAGCTGACAGAAGAACAAACATACATTTAACAATTGTTTTGCGGTTCAGTCTAATAAATAATCGCATTGGTACATCCGAGTATTAGTACTCAGTCAAAACAATCTACCCATACACAGTGTATGGCTTAGATACATATTTATAAGCTAAGATTTTGTTACTGTTAATGTTTTTTGAGTGGGAGCTTTTTTAAACTTTTACTTAAAATGTTTTGATTTAAAATAGACAATGTAATATAAACAAACATAATCATTAATACTGTATATTCTCTGAGGTGTATGTGTATTTCTGTAATCGTACAGACAGTTGCATCAATATCTATTTAGCATACAACATTTAAAAAATATTGTGGCAGCCACAAAACACTTTGTTAGTTGTGGTACAGGGTGATGTTGATATTTGTGTGTGATAAAAAATTGATTTATCCATATAGATATTTAAGTTTATGATTTTAAATACTTAATTGAACATTCGGAGATGTTTATGCAGACATTTGGTCTCTCATGACTGAATGTCCACGCTTATCTGTCTGCCTAAATGTCTACCATTTCAACGTTGCGTGCTAAGTTTTATTTATGTGACATCATATCAAGCTGTAGTATAACGTTAGGATAAATTTTATTCAAAAATTACTTAAATTTAGATTAATATAACAAAATTACCCTATTTGGATTTATTTATATTTATTTGAATACGTCCACCTCCCTTTATGTGTAATACCAATAAATATTTATCTGAGACCCAACAAACTATATATGTACATTCTAGATCCTTATGAATTCTGTGTCAATTTAGCTATGGCGGACTGCCTTAAACACGCTTACATTAAAACTAAGCAAAAGTAATCTATCAAATTCAGCGATATTCATTTAGTTAATTAATTAATTAGTAATTTAGTTAGTTAGTTAGTTAGTTAGTTAGTTAGTAAGTTAGTTAGTTGGTTGGTTAGTTAGTTAGTTAATTAGTTAGTAGTTTAGTTAGTTAGTTAGTTAGTTAGTTAGTTAGTTAGTTAGTTAATTAGTTAGTTAGTAAGTTAGTAAGTTAGTAAGTTAGTAAGTTAGTTAGTTAGTTAGGTAGTTAGTTAGTTAGTTAGTTAGTTAGTTAGTTAGTTAGTTAGTAGTTAGTTAGTTAGTTAGGAGTTAGTTAGTTAGTTAGTTAGTTAGTTAGTTAGTTAGTTAGTTAGTAGTTAGTTAGTTAGTTAGTTAGTTAGTTAGTAGTAGTTAGTTAGTTAGTTGTTAGTTAGTTAGGTAGTAGTTAGTTAGTTAGTTAGTAGTTAGTTAGTTAGTTAGTTAGTTAGTTAGTTAGTTAGTTAGTTAGTTAGTTAGTAGTTAGTTAGCTAGTTAGTTAGTTAGTTAGTTAGTTAGTTAGTTAGTTAGTTAGTTAGTTAGTTAGTTAGTTAGTAGTTAGTTAGTTAGTAGTTAGTTAGTTAGTAGTAGTTAGTAGTTAGTTAGTTAGTTAGTTAGTTAGTTAGTTAGTTAGTTAGTTAGTTAGTTAGTTAGTTAGTTAGTTAGTTAGTTAGTTAGTTAGTTAGTTAGTTAGTTAGTTAGTTAGTTAGTTAGTTAGTTAGTTAGTTAGTTAGTTAGTTAGTTAGTTAGTTAGTTAGTTAGTTAGTTAGTTAGTTAGTTAGTTAGTTAGTTAGTTAGTTAGTTAGTAGTTAGTTAGTTAGTTAGTTAGTTAGTTAGTTAGTTAGTTAGTTAGTTAGTTAGTTAGTTAGTTAGTTAGTTAGTTAGTTAGTTAGTTAGTTAGTTAGTTAGTTAGTTAGTTAGTTAGTTAGTTAGTTAGTTAGTTAGTTAGTTAGTTAGTTAGTTAGTTAGTTAGTTAGTTAGTTAGTTAGTTAGTTAGTTAGTTAGTTAGTTAGTTAGTTAGTTAGTTAGTTAGTTAGTTAGTTAGTTAGTTAGTTAGTTAGTTAGTTAGTTAGTTAGTTAGTTAGTTAGTTAGTTAGTTAGTTAGTTAGTTAGTTAGTTAGTTAGTTAGTTAGTTAGTTAGTTAGTTAGTTAGTTAGTTAGTTAGTTAGTTAGTTAGTTAGTTAGTTAGTTAGTTAGTTAGTTAGTTAGTTAGTTAGTTAGTTAGTTAGTTAGTTAGTTAGTTAGTTAGTTAGTTAGTTAGTTAGTTAGTTAGTTAGTTAGTTAGTAGTTAGTTAGTAGTTAGTTAGTTAGTTAGTTAGTTAGTTAGTTAGTTAGTTAGTAGTAGTTAGTTAGTTAGTTAGTAGTTAGTTAGTTAGTTAGTTAGTTAGTTAGTTAGTTAGTTAGTTAGTTAGTTAGTTAGTTAGTTAGTTAGTTAGTTAGTTAGTTAGTTAGTTAGTTAGTTAGTTAGTTAGTTAGTTAGTTAGTTAGTTAGTTAGTTAGTTAGTTAGTAGTTAGTTAGTTAGTAGTTAGTTAGTTAGTTAGTTAGTTAGTTAGTTAGTTAGTTAGTTAGTTAGTTAGTTAGTTAGTTAGTTAGTTAGTTAGTTAGTTAGTTAGTTAGTTAGTTAGTTAGTTAGTTAGTTAGTTAGTTAGTTAGTTAGTTAGTTAGTTAGTTAGTTAGTTAGTTAGTTAGTTAGTTAGTTAGTTAGTTAGTAGTTAGTTAGTTAGTTAGTTAGTTAGTTAGTTAGTTAGTTAGTTAGTTAGTTAGTTAGTTAGTAGTTAGTTAGTTAGTTAGTTAGTTAGTTAGTTAGTTAGTTAGTTAGTTAGTTAGTTAGTTAGTTAGTTAGTTAGTTAGTTAGTTAGTTAGTTAGTTAGTTAGTTAGTTAGTAGTTAGTTAGTTAGTTAGTTAGTTAGTTAGTTAGTTAGTTAGTTAGTTAGTTAGTTAGTTAGTTAGTTAGTTAGTTAGTTAGTTAGTTAGTTAGTAGTTAGTTAGTTAGTTAGTTAGTTAGTTAGTTAGTTAGTTAGTTAGTTAGTTAGTTAGTTAGTTAGTTAGTTAGTTAGTTAGTTAGTTAGTAGTTAGTTAGTTAGTTAGTTAGTTAGTTAGTAGTTAGTTAGTTAGTAGTTAGTTAGTTAGTTAGTTAGTTAGTTAGTTAGTTAGTTAGTTAGTTAGTTAGTTAGTTAGTTAGTTAGTTAGTAGTTAGTTAGTTAGTTAGTTAGTTAGTTAGTTAGTTAGTTATTCGTTAGTTAGTTAGTTAGTTAGTTAGTTAGTTAGTTAGTTAGTTAGTTAGTTAGTTAGTTAGTTAGTTAGTTAGTTAGTTAGTTAGTTAGTTAGTTAGTTAGTTAGTTAGTTAGTTAGTTAGTTAGTTAGTTAGTTAGTTAGTTAGTTAGTTAGTTAGTTAGTTAGTTAGTTAGTAGTTAGTTAGTTAGTTAGTTAGTTAGTTAGTAGTTAGTTAGTTAGTTAGTTAGTTAGTAGTTAGTTAGTTAGTTAGTAGTTAGTTAGTTAGTTAGTTAGTTAGTTAGTTAGTTAGTTAGTTAGTTAGTTAGTTAGTTAGTTAGTTAGTTAGTTAGTTAGTAGTTAGTTAGTTAGTTAGTTAGTTAGTTAGTTAGTTAGTTAGTTAGTTAGTTAGTTAGTTAGTTAGTTAGTTAGTTAGTTAGTTAGTTAGTTAGTTAGTTAGTTAGTTAGTTAGTTAGTTAGTTAGTTAGTTAGTTAGTTAGTAGTTAGTTAGTTAGTTAGTTAGTTAGTTAGTTAGTTAGTTAGTTAGTTAGTTAGTTAGTTAGTTAGTTAGTTAGTTAGTTAGTTAGTTAGTTAGTTAGTTAGTTAGTTAGTTAGTTAGTTAGTTAGTTAGTTAGTTAGTTAGTTAGTTAGTTAGTTAGTTAGTTAGTTAGTTAGTTAGTTAGTTAGTTAGTTAGTTAGTTAGTTAGTTAATTAATTTTGTTCATTCGTCCCATTGATTTTTCTCAGTGTTACCTAACTGCCTAGAATAATGAGGTGATTTAATAAATTCCATAAATGTTACAAATTTTTCATAAAACTATGTCACAAATCTAAACCTCAATTTGCTGGTGTCAGTGCAAAAAGTCGTTTATTTTCAAAATTTACACATACAAATGTTTGTATCTTTTATTGAAAAGAGTCAAGTAACTTGTATTATTACATTTATCTTTTAAAAAAATCTAATAAATAAAACTCTTAATGAATTCATGACAAGTTTTATTTTTTCTAACATACAATAACACAAAATAACATTAATTAAATGTAAAATCAATTTTAACTGTATTACGTCTTTATAAAAATATAAAGTAAAATTGTTGAACAAAAATCAAGCGTATTTGAAACATAATTGAAGTTTTGAAAATAAAACTTAAAAAAAAAAACGAAACCACACACATATATAGTACTGTCGTCATTGACAAGACAGATAGATAGATATACCTACAGACAGATAGACAATACATGGAAAGTCACCATGAAAAGTGAATGTTTTACAATGTTTTTCAAAGCAACCAACAACAATTTTATATCTTTTTACTAAGAGAGACAATAATAAAATTTTATGAATCTGTTAGTGAATTAAAATGAATTTTATGAATTTAAGTTTATATTTCTATTTTTAAAAAAATTAATTCTATCTACCAGAGAATGTATGTATGCTGCAATTTTAAACATCCATGCATATTAAATGTTGAGATTTTTTCGCAGTCTATACAAAATGCGACTACTGCTTGTATACGCCAGTGAGTGCTATTTGTATAAATTTGAAATATGAACTTTAAATAAAAACGTGAATGTTTTATATTTATTTCTTTTTGTTTTTTGTATAAATACGTTGCATTTTATTTTTTCATTTACTTTACTTGTTGATAGTCATATCAAACAAAAATCTTTTTTTATTTTATTAAAACAAGGTTTTAATTATAGACCATAAAATAAATTTGTTTTGACACTAGCCGACTATAAAAATACATAGATATGTACATTTGTTCATATGTATATAATACATATATTGGATTGTATGCCACAACATGTTGTATGTATGTACTATGCCACCTTTATGCAGCCTCTTACTAATGGTTGTTTGAATTTGCAAAGTGACGACGTGTTTTTAATTAAACATTTTTTTTCCTCTTTTTTCTCTCTGTTGTAAAACCACAATTTAAACCACAACTTCATGCAACAGAATTTGAAAATGAACTTAAATTTGTCAAAATATTACCAGAGTATTAGAGATACACAACAGATATTTAGATGCATACACATATACATACATATATGTAAATAATAAGACTCAAATTTGAAACAAATTTTTTTTTCTGATTATAACATATAGAAACAAATTAGAGTGTTATATTCTTATAAAATTTCCCAAACTCTCATTTCTCTTAAAATATTTAGAACAAATTCTTTCTAAATATTTCCAAGTTTTAACATCATTTAAAACCCAAAACAACATAGAAAAAATTTTATCACCCTAAATTACTCTGTCACTTTTCACAACTATACACTCACTCACTAACATGTCAAAATTGTCATGGCAATAAATTTTCCAAACACAATTAGCTTATTAAATGACCATTAATAACAAATGTTAAAAAAACTTTAAAATTTTGAGAAAATTCTCAAGATTTCTTGAAACTTTTCTAAAACACCCAATGACAATTTGTACTAAAAACACAATTCAAGAAAAATTTAAACTTTAAAGAAAGAAAAAAATAATAGCAACAGTAACTAGAAGAAAAAAATACTTACAAAAAGAGATGAAGATGGAAATGACCAAAGCCTACATTAGAAAAGGCGTTAATAACCCAACAACCTACAATTAAGTATTACAAATTTCACACAATGTTCATGAGAGAGAGACACTGAGCAGCACCGATACAGTTACATACATAATTGTAGTTGTAGTTGTAGAAAAAAAGAAAACTTGGCGTTTTTTTCGTGAATTATTGTAAAAGTTAAGAAATTTCTATCAGGTCACTTTTATATTGAGATTTCGACTTAAGATGTTAGTACATTGATAAAAAGTCCTATTCCGAGAATTCACTTAGCATAAAGGTTAAAGTCGGATATGAACTGAACCTCATAAAATATAGAATTTCATATCACATCTGGGATTTGAGATATCGTGTTCTGAAGTTTGAAAAAAAACGAGACGTTATAACTGCTCAAAGACAACTTTATTTATAAAATGTTGTATGCCATCTGAAAGTTCCTTTTCCCTTCTCCTAAAGCTTGATTCTTCATATTTTTTCCTATGGAAATACTTTTTGAATTGTTTTAAAATCTGTTGTAGTTGCTGAGATATCATCTGTTGAAGGACAGACAGACAACATTAATTCGAATCAGAAAGTGATTTTGAGTCAATTGGAACATAGTCAGATAGGTGTGGATCCTATAGTTTTGTTCGTAATAAACAGAATGCATCAAAAACCATGAGTTTCAAGCTTTAGGTGAAGATATCTCGAAGAAGAACGAATTTCTATATGTACAGGCCACTTTTATAGTGACATTCCGACTTTAGATGTTAGTACATTGATTAAAAGTCCTATTCCGAGAATTCACTTAACATAAAGGTTGAAGTCGGATATGAACTGAACCTCATCTTAGATGTGATAGAGAAAATCTGAGGTCAGATTCGAATAAGGAGCTGCTCAATTCGACTTTTTTTAATTTTGTTGGTCTGTGATATCTGCGTTTAGGCGATTTTCGGAAATGGATCTTATATTCCTGCTATGACCAATTATGAACCGTTCCGGTGTACTTACAAATACACAATATATAATTATGTCAAATTTTATCCCGGTATTTCTTTGTTTGTCAATAAAATAAACGCACAATTTTCAGAAGTGGACGTTATATGGAAGGTATTACCAATTATAGACCGAATGGTTTATATATACTTTAATTCATTCATGACGAATTTTATTCCTATATCTTTATTAAGTAATGAATTATGTTCGTTTAAGTAATTATCGGAAGTGGGCCTTATATGGATGATATGACCAATTATGCTCCGAAAAGTATTTATACCCTACACCACTTTAGTGGGGAGGGTATATTGGGTTTGTGCTGATGTTTGTAACGCACAATAATATTGGTCCTATACCCACCTTAAAGTATACCAATCGGCTCAGAATCATTTTCTGAGTCGATTTAGCTATGTCCGTCCGTCTGTCCGTCCGTCCGTTCGTCCATGTAAACCTTGTAATCAAACTACAGGTCGCAATTTTGAAGATAATTCAATGAAATTTGGTACATGATCTTCTATTGTACCAGGGACGAAGCCTATTGAAAATAGTTAAGATCGGTCCATTATTTCACCTAGCCCCCATACAACTGAACCCCCCAATAGGGCTTGTAATCCTTGTAATCAAACTACAGGTCGCAATTTTGCAGATAATTCAATGAAATTTGGCACATGATCTTTTATGGTATCGTAAACGAAGCCTATTGAAAATGGTTAACATCGATCCATTATTTCACCTAGCCCCCATACAACTGACCCCTCGAATAGGGCTTTTAAAACTTGTAATCAAACTACAGGTCGAAATTTTGGAGATAATTCAATGAAATTTGGCACATGATCTTTTATGGTACCGTAGATGAAGCCCGTTGAAAATGGTTACCATCGGTCCATTATTTCACCTAGCCCCCATACAACTGAACCCCCGAAAAGGGCTTTTAAAACTTGTAATCAAACTACAGGTCGCAATTTTGGAGATAATTCAATGAAATTTGGCACATGATCTTTTATGGTACCGTGGATGAAGCCTGTTGAAAATGGTTTACATCGGTCCATTATTTCACCTAGCCCCCATACAACTGAATCCGCCGAATAGGGCTTTTAAGTTCATAATTATGTTTAATATACTCATATCTCGACAAAAAGCTGCAATAACCAAGTTGTATACAAGACTTGATGACTCCCACGAATTCCATAATAATAGGTTCTCATATGACCCTAGCCCCTATGAAAAGCCCCCATCAAAATTTCACTTAAATGTCCACAATTTTATTCAACAATAAACGGCTTAAGTATGTATATCTAAGGCAAGGTACAATTCAACTTAAATGCTTTATTATGGCAACTAAATCACATTATATTTTTGTCAAAGGTGTAGGGTATTATATGGTCGGCCTCGCCCGACTATAATTTCTTACTTGTTTTTAGAGTGGTATATACACAAAACACTTATGTGTCGAATTTTCTTTCCGATATTTTTATTTCTTAATTAGTTATGTATATTTAATGATTTTCGGATGTGGACTAAGGTCCACTGATGGGAGCTATGAATATTTTAGAGAATTTGATTTCTTTTGCTCAGTTTTATGTAAAATATATAAAATAGATAGACGGATATAGTAAAATCATCTCAGAATTTCATTACCCGGAATATATACATACATTATTTGTTGGATCTCAGATGAAGTTTTCTTGATTTTATCATCAAAGGTTTTTTAAATTTTTTTAAATTACCTTTTTAAATTACCCATAGGGTCTATATTTCATTTCCGTCTAGAAAAATTACTTCGGAATTAATTAAGAATACTAAAAGGTTTCTAAAACTTTAACTCAAAGTTGAATTTTGATACAAATTCGGGACTAAAACGTTTTTTGTAAAAGTAACGTTCTGATGGAAAACAGAAAGGACACGAATTAAAAAAAACACATGTTGAAAGTGCCCTTCTCTAAGTCCCCATAGATACATTTTCTCCGATTACCTTATAAAATCACAATAAAAACAAAATTTGGAAACTCTACATGTCGAGATAAAACACATTAATAAGTATAAACTTGAACAAAGTTTAAAAAATGTTGAATAAGTCGAATCTGAAATACTCTATTATTGTCCACTTCAGATCCAAAAATGTTAATCTTGTGATAAATTACAACTATCAGAAAAAGAATTTACGATTGATCTAAAGCAGGCATAGAGTGTCAAATAAACTCTAATGTTTGAATCTCTCTCTTTCTTAGTATGCTTGGCATTGTTATTACAAGTTCGATTCGAATAAGATATTCCGATCGTTTTCATTTATTCGTACTTTATAAGTAATGTTACAAAATAATAGTTAAATTAACAACACCACCAACTTTACACTAAATAATGCCTAGAAAAACCTTCAATAAACTGAACATAACTATTCTATATTCAACAAAATCGTTAGTAATTTGTTGTAAACATTTGTACTATAGCAAAAAAAAAGAAAAAAACAACTAAAGTTAAACAAATACAGAAAATAACATTTATTATAGACTATTTATAAATCTGACATACAGTATGATGACCTACAAGTTTTTTTTCACAACATCATCATTTAATCTTAATGATGATTTAGTTCTTTATTAGTCTGTTTTAGGCTCAACATACAAAATGTTTTAAACAAAATATTTTTTCAAAAGGCAATTTTTAAACAACTGGGAAAATAAAATGGAAATGTTAAAAAAACGAGTACAAAATTCAAACTTAGAAAAAAGGTAAACATAATTATGTTTTTTTTTTACAGTATGATGATTAATGGTCTTAAAAAGGCCGATTGGCAGCAGTACAAATGTGTCTAATGCAACTCCAACAAGAAGGGGGCAGGCTACAGCAGAAGTGAATGATCAGCAAAATGTTAAACATGAAATATGTATAGTGTGGTTCTTCATTTACATGGATTTAAACCTTTTTTTTGTAATTTGTACTTTATGCCGGACAAATATGATAATTAGAGGCTAAACTGATTATGAACAAATAATTATTGTTTAATCAACTTAAAGTAAAAAAAATAACAATTTAAACATTTTAACGTGTTGTTAATTTCCCAACATTTACATATATGTTAGGTGGATGTTCACAAGTCATTATTTAAATATGCAAATATAAATTAAAGTCATATTTAATATCAAGTTTATATGTAGTATAGAAAGCCTTTAATAAATAATGCAGAAAATTATACATTTTCAAGATTGTATGACAAAACGACTGTAGATTCTACATAACGCTCAAATTGAGAAAATAACTAAAATCTGTGATCAGTCAAAAATTTCATTTCATATGAAAAAAATTAAAATTTAGATTCTTCAAAAAACGATTTTTTGGCCAAAAACATTAAATCGGCTATAACTTCGTTAAAACGCATTTAAATCGAAAAACAAGCTTATTTTGTGATCACCCACGTTTCCACTCAATAATACATTTTTTCGTCAAAAACATTAAATCTGCTGTAACTTCGTTAAAACGCATTTAAATCGTAAAACAAGCTTATTTTTTGATCACCCATATTTCCCCACAAAAATCGATTTTTTGGCCAAAAACATTAAATTGGTTATAACTTCGTTAAAACGCAATTAAATCGAAAAACAAGCTTATTTTGTGATCACCCATATTTCCTCACAAAAATCGATTATTTGGCCAAATCCAAGTTATGGCCATTAAATCGGCTATAACTTCGTTAAAACGCATTTAAATCGAAAGACAAGCTTATTTTGTGATCACCCACATTTCCACTCAAAAATCAATTTTTTGGACAAAAACATTAAATCGGCTATAACTTCGTTAAAACGCATTTAAATCGAAAAACAAGCTTATTTTGTGATCACCCATATTCCCCACAAAAATCGATTTTTTGGCCAAAAACATTAATTCGGCTATAACTTCGTTAAAACGCATTTAAATCGAAAAACAAGCTTATTTTGTGATCTCCCACATTTCCACTCAAAAATCAATTTTTTGGTCAAAAACATTAAATCGGCTATAACTTCGTTAAAACGCATTTAAATCGTAAAACAAGCTTATTTTGTGATCACCCATATTTCCTCACAAAAATCGATTTTTGGCCAAAAACATTATATCGGCTATAACTTCGTTAAAACGCAATTAAATCGAAAAACAAGCTTATTTTGTGATCACCCATATTTCGCCACAAAAATCGATTTTTTGGCCAAAAACATTAAATCGGCTATAACTTCGTTAAAACGCAATTAAATCGAAAAACAAGCTTATTTTGTGATCACCCATATTTCCTCACAAAAATCGATTTTTGGCCAAAAACATTAAATCGGCTATAACTTCGTTAAAACGCAATTAAATCGAAAAACAAGCTTATTTTGTGATCACCCATATTTCCTCACAAAAATCGATTTTTGGCCAAAAACATTAAATCGGCTATAACTTCGTTCAAACGCATTTAAATCGAAAAACAAGCTTATTTTGTGATCACCCATATTTCGCCACAAAAATCGATTTTTTGGCCAAAAACATTAAATCGGCTATAACTTCGTTAAAACGCAATTAAATCGAAAAACAAGCTTATTTCTCCACAAAAATCGATTTTTTGGTCAAAAACGTTAAATCGGCTATAACTTCGTTAAAACGCATTTAAATCGAAAAACAAGCTTATTTTGTGATCACCCACATTTCCACTCAAAAATCCATTTTTTGGTCAAAAACATTAAATAGGCTATAACTTCGTTAAAACGCATTTAAATCGAAAAACAAGCTTATTTCGTGATCACCCATATTTCCTCACCAAAATCGATTTTTTGGCCAAAAACATTAAATCGGCTATAACTTCGTTACAACGCATTTAAATCGAAAAACAAGCTTATTTTGTGATCACCCATATTTCCCCACAAAAATCGATTTTTTGGCCAAAAACATTGAATCGGTTATAATTTCGTTATAATGCATTTAAATCGAAAAACAAGCTTATTTTGTGATCACCCACATTTCCACTCAAAAATCCATTTTTTGGTCAAAAACATTAAATCGGCTATAACTTCGTTAAAACGCATTTAAATCGAAAAACAAGCTTATTTTGTGATCACCCATATTTCCCCACAAAAATCGATTTTTTGGTCAAAAACATTAAATCGGCTATAACTTCGTTAAAACGCATTTAAATCGAAAAACAAGCTTATTTTGTGATCACCCATATTTCCTCACAAAAATCGATTTTAAATCGGCTATAACTTCGTTAAAACGCATTTAAATCGAAAAACAAGCTTATTTTGTGATCACCCACATTTCCACTCAAAAATCAATTTTTTGGTCAAAAACATTAAATCGGCTGTAACTTCGTTAAAACGCATTTAAATCGAAAAACAAGCTCATTTTGTGGTCACCCATATTTCCTCACAAAAATCGATGCTTTGGCCAAAAACATTAAATCGGCTATAACTTCGTCAAAACGCATTTAAATCGAAAAACAAGCTTATTTTGTGATCACCCATATTTTCCCACAAAAATCGATTTTTTTGGCCAAAAACATTGAATCGGTTATAACTTCGTTAAAACGCATTTAAATCGAAAAACAAGCTTATTTTGTGATCACCCATATTTCCTCACCAAAATCGATTCTTTGGCCAAAAATCGGCTATAACTTCGTTAAAACGCATTTAAATCGAAAAACAAGCTTATTTTGTGATCACCCATATATCCCCACAAAAATCGATTTTTTGGTCAAAAACATTAAATCGGCTATAACTTCGTTAAAACGCATTTAAATCGAAAAACAAGCTTATTTTGAGATCACCCACATTTCCACTCAAAAATCCATTTTTTGGTCAAAAACATTAAATCGGCTATAACTTCGTTAAAACGCATTTAAATCGAAAAACAAGCTTATTTTGTGATCACCCATATTTCCTCACAAAAATCGATGTTTTGGCAAAAAACATTATATCGGCTATAACTTCGTTAAAACGCATTTAAATCGAAAAACAAGCTTATTTTGTGATCACCCATATTTCCCCACAAAAATCGATTTTTTGGCCAAAAACATTGAATCGGTTATAACTTCGTTAAAACGCAATTAAATCGAAAAACAAGCTTATTTTGTGATCACCCATACTTCACCACAAAAATCGATTTTTTGGTCAAAAATATTAAATCGGCTATAACTTCGTTAAAACGCATTTAAATCGAAAAACAAGCTCATTTTGTGATCATCCACATTTCCACTCAAAAATCCATTTTTTGGTCAAAAACATTAAATCGGCTATAACTTCGTTAAAACGCATTTAAATCGAAAAACAAGCTTATTTTGTGATCACCTATATTTCCTCACAAAAATCAATGCTTTGGACAAAAATCGGCTATAACTTTGTCAAAACGCATTTAAATCGAAAAACAAGCTTATTTTGTGATCACCCATATTTCCCCACAAAAATCGATTTTTTGGCCAAAAACATTGAATCGGTTATAACTTCGTTAAAACGCATTTAAATCGAAAAACAAGCTTATTTTGTGATCACCCATATTTCCTCACCAAAATCGATTTTTTGGCCAAAATTATTAAATCGGCTATAACTTCGTTAAAACGCATTTAAATCGAAAAACAAGCTTATTTTGTGATCACCCATATTTCCCCACAAAAATCGATTTTTTGGCCAAAAACATTGAATCGGTTATAACTTCGTTAAAACGCAATTAAATCGAAAAACAAGCTTATTTTGTGATCACCCATATTTCCTCACCAAAAACGATTTTTTGGCCAAAATTATTAAATCGGCTATAACATTGTCAAAACGCATTTAAATCGAAAAACAAGCTTATTTTGTGATCACCCATATTTCCCCACAAAAATCGATTTTTTGGCCAAAAACATTGAATCGGTTATAACTTCGTTAAAACGCAATTAAATCGAAAAACAAGCTTATTTTGTGATCACCCATATTTCCCCACAAAAATCGATTTTTTGGTCAAAAACATTAAATCGGCTATAACTTCGTTAAAACGCATTTAAATCGAAAAACAAGCTTATTTCGTGATCACCCATATTTCCCCACAAAAATCGATTTTTTGGTCAAAAACATTAAATCGGCTATAACTTCGTTAAAACGCTTTTAAATCGAAAAACAAGCTTATTTTGTGATCACCCACATTTCCACTCAAAAATCAATTTTTTGGTCAAAAACATTAAATCGGCTATAACTTCGTTAAAACGCATTTAAATCGAAAAACAAGCTTATTTTGTGATCACCCATATTTCCTCACAAAAATCGATGCTTTGGCCAAAAACATTAAATCGGCTATAACTTCGTCAAAACGCATTTAAATCGAGAAACAAGCTTATTTTGTGATCACACATATTTCTCCACAAAAATCGATTTTTTGGTCAAAAACATTAAATCGGCTATAACTTCGTTAAAACGCATTTAAATCGAAAAACAAGCTAATTTTGTGATCACCCATATTCCCCACAAAAATCGATTTTTTTGGCCAACAACATTAATTCGGCAATAACTTCGTTAAAACGCATTTAAATCGAAAAACAAGCTTATTTTGTGATCACACATATTTCCACTCAAAAATCAATTTTTTGGCCAAAAACATTAAATCGGCTATAACTTCGTTAAAACGCATTTAAATCGAAAAACAAGCTTATTTTGTGATCACACATATTTCCCCACAAAAATCGATTTTTTGGCCAAATCGAAGTTATGCCCATTAAATCGGCTATAACTTCGTTAAAACGCATTTAAATCGAACAAGTAAGAAAGTATAGTCGGGCGTGGCCGACCATATGATACCCTACACCAGTTATGAATATTAAATGTGATTTATTTTTCATAATATCGCATTTATCTTCAATATTCCCTTGTTCCGATACATTTAAGCAATTTATGGATGAAAAACTAATTTTCTGAAAGAGGCTTTATATGGGGGCTAGGGGCAAATATGGACCAAGCCCGATAAAATTTAACATAATATTTTATTGTGCTGAATTTCATCGCGATATATGTGTTTATAAGTTAATTTGGGACATTCAAGTAATTTTCTGAAGGGGACTTTGTATGGGAGCTAGGGTCAAATGGGGCCCGATCTTTATGAAATTTGGCAGGGTTATCAAGACTTCTAGTTATGCCGTATTTTATCGATATATCTGTATATTTAACATAATTATGAGCTCAGAAGCCCTTTTCGGGGGGTTCTGTTCTATGGGGGCTAGGTGAAATAATGGACCGATTTTAACCATTTTCAATAGGCTTCGTCCTTGAGTCAAATAAAACGTGCGTGCCAAATTTCATCCAATTATCTTGAAAATTGCGACCTGTAGCTTGCGCACAAGGTTTACATGGACAGCCAGCCAGCCAGACGGACGGACGGACCGACATAGCTTAATCGACTCTGAAAACTCAGATTCTAAGCTGATTGGTATACTTTAAGGTGGGTCTAGGACGAATATTTTTATATGTTACAAACATCAGCACAAATCCAATACACCCTCCCCACTAAAGTGGTGTAGGGTATAAAAACAAGCTTATTTTGTGATCACACATATTTCTTCACAAAAATCGATTTTTTGGCCAAAAACATTAAATCGGCTATAACTTCGTTAAAACGCATTTAAATCGAAAAACAAGCTTATTTTGTGATCACCCATATTTCCTCACAAAAATCGATTTTTTGGACAAAAACATTAAATCGGCTATAACTTCGTTAAAACGCGTTTAAATCGAAAAACAAGCTTATTTTGTGATCACCCACATTTCCACTCAAAAATCCATTTTTTGGTCAAAAACATTAAATCGGCTATAACTTCGTTAAAACGCATTTAAATCGAAAAACAAGCTTATTTTGCGATCACCCATATTTCCTCACCAAAATCGATTTTTTGGCCAAAAACATTAAATCGGCTATAACTTCGTTAAAACGCAATTAAATCGAAAAACAAGCTTATTTTGTGATCACCCATATCTCCCCACAAAAATCGATTTTTTGGCCAAAAACATTAAATCGGATATAACTTCGTTAAAACGCAATTAAATCGAAAAACAAGCTTATTTTGTGATCACCCACATTTCCACTCAAAAGTCAATTTTTTGGTCAAAAACATTAAATCGGCTATAACTTCGTTAAAACGCATTTAAATCGAAAAACAAGCTTATTTTGTGATCACCCATATTTCCTCACAAAAATCGATGCTTTGGTCAAAAATCGGCTATAACTTTGTCAAAACGCATTTAAATCGAAAAACAAGCTTATTTTGTGATCACCCATATTTCCTCACAAAAATCGATTTATTGGCCAAAAACATTGAATCGGTTATAACTTCGTTAAAACGCATTTAAATCGAAAAACAAGCTTATTTTGTGATCACCCATATTTCCTCACCAAAATCGATTTATTGGCCAAAATTATTAAATCGGCTATAACTTCGTTAAAACGCATTTAAATCGAAAAACAAGCTGATTTTGTGATCACCCATATTTCCCCACAAAAATCGATTTTTTGGCCAAAAACATTGAATCGGTTATAACTTCGTTAAAACGCAATTAAGCGAAAAACAAGCTTATTTTGTGATCACCCATATTTCCCCACAAAAATCGATTTTTTGGTCAAAAACATTAAATCGGCTATAACTTCGTTAAAACGCATTTAAATCGAAAAACAAGCTTATTTTGTAATCACCCATATTTCCTCACAAAAATCGATTTTTTGGCCAAAAACATTGAATCGGTTATAACTTCGTTAAAACGCAATTAAATCGAAAAACAAGCTTATTTTGTGATCACCCACATTTCCTCACAAAAACCGATTTTTTGGCCAAAAACATTGAATCGGTTATAACTTCGTTAAAACGCAATTAAATCGAAAAACAAGCTTATTTTGTGATCACCCATATTTCCCCACAAAAATCGATGCTTTGGCCAAAAACATTAAATCGGCTATAACTACGTCAAAACGCATTTAAATCGAGAAACAAGCTTATTTTGTGATCACACATATTTCCCCACAAAAATCGATTTTTTGGCCAAATCGAAGTTATGCCCATTAAATCGGCTATAACTTCGTTAAAACGCATTTAAATCGAACAAGTAAGAAAGTATAGTCGGGCGTGGCCGACTATATGATACCCTACACCAGTTATGAATATTAAATGTGATTTATTTTTCATAATATCGCATTTATCTTCAATATTCCCTTGTTCCGATACATTTAAGCAATTTATGGATGAAAAACTAATTTTCTGAAAGAGGCTTTATATGGGGGCTAGGGGCAAATATGGACCAAGCCCGATAAAATTTTGTGAATATATTTATATTAACATAATATTTTATTGTGCTGAATTTCATCGCGATATATGTGTTTATAAGTTAATTTGGGACATTCAAGTAATTTTCTGAAGGGGACTTTGTATGGGAGCTAGGGTCAAATGGGGCCCGATCTTTATGAAATTTGGCAGGGTTATCAAGACTTCTAGTTATGCCGTATTTTATCGATATATCTGTATATTTAACATAATTATGAGCTCAGAAGCCCTTTTCGGGGGGTTCTGTTCTATGGGGGCTAGGTGAAATAATGGACCGATTTTAACCATTTTCAATAGGCTTCGTCCTTGAGTCAAATAAAACGTGCGTGCAAAATTTCATCCAATTATCTTGAAAATTGCGACCTGTAGCTTGCGCACAAGGTTTACATGGACAGCCAGCCAGCCAGCCAGCCAGACGGACGGACGGACGGACCGACATAGCTTAATCGACTCTGAAAACTCAGATTCTAAGCTGATTGGTATACTTTAAGGTGGGTCTAGGACGAATATTTTTATATGTTACAAACATCAGCACAAATCCAATACACCCTCCCCACTAAAGTGGTGTAGGGTATAAAAACAAGCTTATTTTGTGATCACACATATTTCTTCACAAAAATCGATTTTTTGGCCAAAAACATTAAATCGGCTATAACTTCGTTAAAACGCATTTAAATCGAAAAACAAGCTTATTTTGTGATCACCCATATTTCCTCACAAAAATCGATTTTTTGGACAAAAACATTAAATCGGCTATAACTTCGTTAAAACGCGTTTAAATCGAAAAACAAGCTTATTTTGTGATCACCCACATTTCCACTCAAAAATCCATTTTTTGGTCAAAAACATTAAATCCACTGAAAAATCCATTTTTTGGTCAAAAACATAAAATCGGCTATAACTTCGTTAAAACGCATTTAAATCGAAAAACAAGCTTATTTTGTGATCACCCATATTTCCTCACCAAAATCGATTTTTTGGCCAAAAACATTAAATCGGCTATAACTTCGTTAAAACGCAATTAAATCGAAAAACAAGCTTATTTTGTGATCACCCATATTTCCACTCAAAAACCAATTTTTTGGCCAAAAACATAAATCTGCTGTAACTTCGTTAAAACGCAATTAAATCGAAAAACAAGCTTATTTTGTGATCACACATATTTCTCCACAAAAATCGATTTTTTGGTCAAAAACATTGAATCGGTTATGACTTCGTTAAAACGCATTTAAATCGAAAAACAAGCTTATTTTGTGATCACCCATATTTCCTCACAAAAATCGATTTTTTGGCCAAAAACATTAAATCGGCTATAACTTCGTTAAAACGCATTTAAATCGAAAAACAAGCTTATTTTGTGATCACCCACATTTCCACTGAAAAATCCATTTTTTGGTCAAAAACATAAAATCGGCTATAACTTCGTTAAAACGCATTTAAATCGAAAAACAAGCTTATTTTGTGATCACCCATATTTCCTCACCAAAATCGATTTTTTGGCCAAAAACATTAAATCGGCTATAACTTCGTTAAAACGCAATTAAATCGAAAAACAAGCTTATTTTGTGATCACCCATATTTCCACTCCAAAACCAATTTTTTGGCCAAAAACATAAATCTGCTGTAACTTCGTTAAAACGCAATTAAATCGAAAAACAAGCTTATTTTGTGATCACACATATTTCTCCACAAAAATCGATTTTTTGGTCAAAAACATTGAATCGGTTATGACTTCGTTAAAACGCATTTAAATCGAAAAACAAGCTTATTTTGTGATCACCCATATTTCCTCACAAAAATCGATTTTTTGGCCAAAAACATTAAATCGGCTATAACTTCGTTAAAACGCATTTAAATCGAAAAACAAGCTTATTTTGTGATCACCCACATTTCCACTCAAAAATCCATTTTTTGGTCAAAAGCATTAAATCGGCTATAACTTCGTTAAAACGCATTTAAATCGAAAAACAAGCTTATTTTGTGATCACCCATTATCTCACAAAAATCGATGCTTTGGCCAAAAACATTAAATCGGCTATAACTTCGTCAAAACGCATTTAAATCGAAAAACAAGCTTATTTTGTGATCACCCACGTTTCCACTCAATAATCCATTTTTTCGTCAAAACATTAAATCTGCTGTAACTTCGTTAAAACGCATTTAAATCGAAAAACAAGCTTATTTTTTTGATCACCCATATTTCCCCACAGAAATCGATTTTTTGGTCAAAAACATTAAATTGGCTATAACATCGTTAAAACGCATTTAAATCGAAAAACAAGCTTATTTTGTGATCACCCATATTTCCCCACAAAAATCAATTTTTTGGCCAAAAACATTGAATCGGTTATAACTTCGTTAAAACGCATTTAAATCGAAAAACAAGCTTATTTTGTGATCACCCATATTTCCCCACAAAAACCATTTTTTTGGCCAAAAACATTGAATCGGTTATAACTTCGTTAAAACGCATTTAAATCGAAAAACAAGCTTATTTTGTGATCACCCATATTTCCCCACAAAAATCGATTTTTTGGCCAAAAACATTAAATCGGCTATAACTTCGTTAAAACGCATTTAAATCGAAAAACAAGCTTATTTTGTGATCACCCATATTTCCTCACAAAAATCGATGTTTTGGCCAAAACCATTAAATCGGCTATAACTTCGTTAAAACTCATTTAAATCGAAAAACAAGCTTATTTTGTGATCATCCATATTTCCCCACAAAAATCGATTTTTTGGCCAAAAACATTAAATCGGCTATAACTTCGTTAAAACGCATTTAAATCGAAAAACAAGCTTATTTTGTGATCACCCATATTTCCTCACAAAAATCGATTTTTTGGCCAAAAACATTATATCGGCTATAACTTCGTTAAAACGCAATTAAATCGAAAAACAAGCTTATTTTGTGATCACCCATATTTCCTCACAAAAATCGATTTTTTGGCCAAAAACATTAAATCGGCTATAACTTCGTTAAAACGCTTTTAAATCGAAAAACAAGTCTATTTTGTGATCACCCATATTTCCCCACAAAATTCGATTTTTTGGCCAAAAACATTAAAGCGGCTATAACTTCGTTAAAACGCTTTTAAATCGAAAAACAAGCTTATTTTGTGATCACCCATATTTCCCCACAAAAATCGATTTTTTGGCCAAAAACATTAAATCGACTATAACTTCGTTAAAACGCATTTAAATCGAAAAACAAGCTTATTTTGTGATAACCCATATTTCCTCACAAAAATAGATTTTTTGGTCAAAAACATTAAATCTGCTATAACTTCGTTAAAACGCATTTAAATCAAAAAACAAGCTTAATTTGTGATCACATATGTTTTGGTCAATAACATATGTACCGATCCTTATAAAATTTTGTAAAATTATTTCTTTTATAATTAAAATCTGTAAACATTTCTATTTTCCCTAAAAATAAGATTTTTATTTCGATTTCTTTTTGGAACTATTTCCGTTTCCTAAAACATAGCTGCCAGAAAATGTACATATTTCATGCATAATGAATGAGGTGATAAATTGTATAATTAAGTTATTTCATGTACTCTGTAATATGAATAAAAATACTCAACATTTAATTTGTGTGAAAATGAAATTTTTTTTATCATGATAAATTCGCATTAATTAAATATGAATGTTCTTAATTACCGTAGTTTTTAAATAGCAAACAAATTAATTAACTTATTGGTATAACCGCAGATAAATACAAATATATTCAGATACATATATTAATGTACATATGTATAAGTATTTATGCATGAATTTTTAACCAAACAAATAAACATTTAATTAATAACATAAAAATTATTAACATTTTTTTTAAGGGAAAAACATTTGCATTTGAAGAGTGTATAAATTATTTGTGATCTGCTGTGTGAGACACCTGAGTTGATAATAGCATGGATAAAGTTATCATGAATTAAGTTGTTTTCGACAGAAAGCGTTAATATTACAAAAAGAATGCTTGATTGCTGGCAATTATTATATTAATAGTGTAAATTTTGTTGTTGTAAGTTAAATAATTAAAAAATAACTTATTTTAATTAGTGGAATGTTGCCTAAAAGAAAAATCAAGTAAAATTATCTTTTTTAATAAAGTGTCGTTCAAAAATGGACTTAATGTTCAAAGAAGTTAAAATTTTTAATACCCTCCACCTGTGGGCTAGTTTCTATAAACAAATTTGTGGGCCAATTATGGGCCGATTCGAAAAAATTTCGAAGAATGATTTATATCGTCACCTAACAACAATTTTGAGGAAAACTCCCAATTTATAGTAAAATTCTAAAAATATTGTTGTGAACTATTTCTACTAGACCGACAAACTGCACTAGGGCACATAGTGATTTAATGGACTTTTTGTAATTTTGTTACACCGTGTAATATTTCTTGCCATCAGCTATAAAATAATTTATAATTAATGCATATAAAGAAAATGTTATTTATAATTATTGTCTTTTATTGAAAAAATACTAATAACAAATATTTCAATTTAAATTTTTTTTTACAAATTTTATTACGTTTTTTTTTTTTTTCTTTTACTAAATCAATGCACATTAGTAAATAAATTAAATGCTACAACAATAATAGTAATAATAAAAAAAAAACCAACAGGAAGCGAGTTTAATTAATTATATATAAAAGAATTACAATAATTTGTTGTTGTTATTATTATTTAGTTGTTTGTTTTTAATATCAATTATATAAATAAATACATACATTGAAGTTTTTTTTTTGTATAAATTTCATATCAATTTGCTTTTTTGGGTTAATCTTAATTTGTATTTAAATACAATTAGCTTTTTTGAAGTTGTCTTAATATTTTTTTTGCTGTTGTGGTTTTGGTTTAAATAGAAATGCTTTGAATAATACAAAATATAGTTTTTATTTTGGTTTTGGTTGTATTAAATAGTTTTGGCTTTTTATTTTTGTTAAATTTATTAAATTGCTTTGTTGTAATAAATTCCTTAGTTTCTTAAGAATTTTTGTTTAATTTGGTACATTCTGTTTAATTTCAAAGTTCTTTTGCTGAGTCTCAGTGGGGTTTGGTTTTAAACTTTTATTTTATATTAGGTATTAGTATTGTTTAGTTTCCATATAGTCTATATAGCTAATAAATTAGTTAATATAAATTTTGTCTTTATAAGATTATATAACAAAAAAACTAAATGAAACCGTTTTCTATACTTAGCGTGCAGTTTCGTTTAAATTTTGTGCTTTTAAATTAAATCTAACAAAAGATTTCTTAAATTTCTTTTCTCTCTCTCTCTCTCTTTCTTAAACTTAAAGTTGACTTCCGATACGTGTTACAGCAGCATTTATGGCTTCAGCCACATAATTAACATTATTCTCATTTAGACCACACATATTAATACGTCCGGTCTTCAATAGATAAATATGATATTCATCAATCAAGATGCGCACTTGTTTTTCTAAAAATAGCAGGAAAAGAAAACATATTAAAACAAAATGTTAACAGTTAATTGGTTTTTGACATGCAAAAACGTTTATTTTATATTGATTGAGTGGAGTATACAAACCATTTAAGCCAGTATATGAGAACATGCCAATTTGTTGTGTAATGTGTTCCCATGTGCCGGGTGTTTTCAGTTCTTCTAGACGTTGTCTTAATGCTTGACGCATTTTGATGATACGACTGGACATAATTTTAATACAATCCATCCTGGAAATTGAAAAGTTAAATTTCTTTAAAATGTTTAAGTAAAATAATGTTAAAAGTCAAATGAATATTGTGAAAACCTAACACAACCTTGTATAGAATCATATAAAATATATTAAATTTTTTTAAATGTTTCTAAAGAAAAACTTTCGACTTTTCATAACTTTTTCATTAAACTTTTTCTAAAGAATATATTTTCAGTGAAACCTTTTCTAAAGAAAATCTTTCCTATAAAACTTTTTTCAAAAAAAAGCTTTCCAATGAAACTTTTTTCTAAAAAAAGCTTTCCAATGAAACTTTTTTCTAAAAAAAGCTTTCCAATGAAACTTTTTTCTAAAAAAAAACTTTCCAATTAAACTTTTTCTAAAGAAAAACTTTCCAATGAAACTTTTTCTAAAGAAAAGCTTTCAAATGAAACTTTTTCTAAAGAAAAACTTTACCATGAAACTTTTTCTACAGAAAAACTTTGGCAATAAAACCTTTTCTAAATAAAACTTTGAAGATGAAACTTTTTCTAAAGAAATCTTTGCCGATGAAACTTTTTCTAAAGAAAAACTTTGACAATGAAACTTTTTCTAAAGAAAATCTTCGCCAATAAAGCTTTTTCTAAAGATAAACTTTGCCAATGATACTTTTTCTATAGGAAAACATTCCAATTAAACTTTTTCTATAGAAAAATATTCTAATGAAAACTTTCTAAAGAAAAACATTCTCAATGAAGCTTTTCTGAAGACATTCCAATAAGTCTTTTCTAAAGAAAAACATTCCAATAAATCTTTTTCTTAAGATAAACAATCCAATAGATCTTTTTCTAATTAAAGCCTTTCCAATATAACTTTTTCTAAAGAAAAGCTTTCCAATAAAACTTTTTCTAAAGAAAGACTTTTCAAATGATCTTTTTCTACAGAAAGACTTTTCAAAGGAACTTTTTCTATAGAAAAACTTAGTAATGAAACTTTCTAATAAAAAACATTAAAAATAAAACTTTATCTATTTTACGATGAAACTTTTTCTAAAGAACGACGTTCCAATAAAAAATTTTCTAAAGAACGACTTTCCAATAGAAATTTTTCTAAAGAAAACCGTTCCAATTAAACTTTTTTCTAAATAAAAACTTTCCAACAAAACTTTTGCAATAAAAACATTCCAATGAAACTTTTTCTAAAGAAAAACGTTTCAAGGAAACTTTTCTAAATAAAAACTTGATAATGAAGTTTTTTTCTATAGAAAAACATTCCAATAAAACTTTTTCTAAAAAAAAGCTTTCAAAATGAAACCTTTTTCAAAAATTTTTCCAAAATAAATCTTTTTCTAAAGAAAAACCTTCCAATAAAACTTTTTCTAGAGAAAAACAATGCGGCTCATAGCGAATATAGTGAAATTTAAAGAGATTCATATTGAATTAAATGATATTAGAGCCGTTTAAAATAATAAGAAATTTCAATTAAAAATCTTACCATTCCTTTCTCAAATCAGCATTATTCAAAACAGTCGATACAATACGACTACCATAGGCAGGGGGATTTGAGTACATGCCACGAACCAATAAAGTGAACTGAGATTGTACTGCTTCCTTAACAGCAGGAGTATTTGATACTACACTTAAATTACCAACACGTTCACAATACAGACCGAAATTCTTAGCAAACGATTGGGCACAGAATAGTTCAAAACCACGTTTAACAAAATATCTCACAGCCCAGGCATCATAATCGGGATCACCGCTAGCAAAACCTTGATAAGCTGAATCAAAGAAGGGGAACAATTTTTTGCGTTCCATCAAATCGGCTATTTGAACCCATTGTTCGTGAGTAGGATCACAGCCGGTGGGATTATGGGCGCAAGCATGTAAAATAATAACAGCACCTTCGGGAGCCTTTTCTAAATCAGCCAAAAGACCTTCAATATCCAAAACACGTTTACTTTGGTCCCAGTAGTGGTAAGTATTGGGCTGTTCAAATCCAGCATCCATAAACACCTTATGATGATTCTCCCAAGTAGGATCGGAATAATAGAAAACTTTGCGGTTCATTTGACGGCGCAAAAATTCAGCACCAACACGCAAGGCACCTGTACCAGACAGGGTTTGTACACCAAAAGCCTTCAATAAAAATAAACAAATTATAAAAGAGTCATACACAAACATAAAATGTTTACTCACTCTATTTTCACTCAAGGCGGGAGAATCTTCACCTAGTAACAAAGTGGTTGCTGCTTTTGTAAACGCTTCAGTACCTGTTAATAACACAATTAAATTTGTTTGTTAATTGATAAGATTTCAAACAATTTGTTTAAGCACTCTAACACAACACACACAAATTATGGTAAAATTTCTTTTGTATACACTCGCTAATTAACCATAAATCTTAAACATCCAATCACAAGGATAGTTACTTAAATACACTTACCTAAAACTGGTAAATATTCATGGTTTATCGTATCATCGCTGGCAATTTGAATCTCTGTTTTACGTACCACCGGCAATACCCAGGGTTTGCCTTCGCTAGTACGATAAGCTGCAAATAGAAATAAGTAAATAGATTGTAATTAGTTGAGGGAATTATTAATTGAGTTGTTTTAATTTAAGCTAATTAATATTGTACTTGAAAATGAAGAGATGAAATAAATAAGTAGATGGTGTTAATTATGAAAATTAGTTTTTATTATTTTTGGTTGATTTGTATAAAGCAATAAGGAGCAGAAGTGGTTATAATATTAGCATAGAGATTTATTTTTAATCGAGTTATCAAATATAGAAATATTCTAAATTTTCTAACAGAAAATTAGACAATATTGTAGGAAAATCTTATTTAGCCAAATAATAACGATTCGTACGAAAATTTTAAATAACATGGTGTAGCAGACTATTTAAGTTGATTCATATATAATTTAAACGTTCCAAAGAAACTTTTTCTTTACCAATAAAGCTGAAGAAAAACTTTAGAAATTAATTTTTTTGCATAAAAACTATCCAATCAAAATTTTACTAAAGAAAATACTTTCCAATAAAACTTTTTCTTAAGAAATATATTCCAAACTTTAAAAAAAGCTTTCCATGCTACTTTTTCAAAAGAAACAACTTTCCCGTAAAACTTTTTTTAAAGAAAAACTTTCAAATTAAACTTTTTTAAAGAAAAAGTTCTTATTGAAACTTTTTCTAAAGAACAACTTTTAAATTAAACTTTTTCTAATGAAATACCCAATGAAAACTTTAAAATTAAACTTTTTCCAAAGACAATACTATGACTTTCAAATAGAACTTTCCAATGAATTTGTCTTTCTTTCCAATCAAACTTATTTTAAAGAAAAAACTTTCCAATCAAAGTTTTTCTAAAGAAAAGCTCTCCAATGAATCTAAAGAAAACCTTTCAAATGAAACTTTTTCTTAAGAACAAACTATGACATTGAAATAAAACATTTTCTAAACTTTCCAATGAATTTTGTCTAAAGAAAAACTTTCAAACATTTTCTGAGATAAAATTTTACGAATGAAACTTTTCCTAAAGAAAAAAAGATTAAAATTTTTCTAAGAAAAACTCTCTAGTGAAGCTTTTCCTAAGAAAAAACTTTTCCATGAAGCTTATTCTAAATAAAAGCTTTCCAATTAAACTTTTTCTTAAGAAAAACTTTCCAAATTTTCTAAAAAAGCTTTCCATGGAACTTTTTCTAAAGAAATAACTTTTCAATCAAACTTTTTATAAACATTTTGAAATTTTGAACTTTTTCTAAAGAAAAAGGTTCAAGTTAAACTTTTTTAAAGAAAAAATCCCTAACGAAACATTTTCTAAAGAACAACTCCCAAAAAACTTTTTCGAAAGAAACACTCCAATGAAACTTTTTCAAAAAACTTTTCAAAGAAATTTTTTTAAAGAAAACTTTTTATAAAGAAACATTTTGAAATTAAACTTTTTCTAAAGAAAATGAAGCTTCTTCTAAAGAACAACTTGCCAATGAAACTTTTTCGAAAATAATACTCCAATGGAACTTTTTCCAAAAAACTTTCCAACTAATTTTTTTTTAAGAAAAAAAATGAAACTTTCTAACCACGAACTTTTAAATCAAACTTTATCTAAATAAAAACTTTACAATGAAACTTTTCCTTGTTCATTTAGAACAGAATAGAAGTAGAGTTAACCTATTTAGAAAATAAAGAATATTTAATATTTACCTATTCGTTGAACCGGTTCAAATAAAATCGTATGAAACTTTAAACGCTTCAAATATAATCGAAAATTAAACTGTTTAAAATAGCCTACAAAGAAAATTAACTCGGTTCATATAGTGTGCAACATGAAACGTTTAATATGCAATATCAGAAAACAAAAAAACCAGTTAAATTGGATCTTTATAAAATCTTAACCGGTTAAACTTTAACAATCTTTTAACAAAAATTGCTTAATAATCATCAAGATAACATCTGTTTTTTTGAACATTAATTCTATAAGTGTGCCATAGTTTGTTCAGTCTGACCAGATAAGTTAAAACCAATCAATTAGGAATTGAAATAATGTATAATCAAAAAAATAGGTTAAAAAAGTTAACGAAATACATTTAAAAGCCCTTAGATACTAAGAAGTCAAATATATAATATATGAACTTATACAGGAATTCTATTTAATCTTAGAATATTAAAAACTTAAATTGTCATAAATTTAATATTGTTACTTGGTCAAATAAACTTTGTACTATTTGAATATATAGAAAATCTAAGACAGAAACGATAACTCTTAGATAAGACAGTCTCTTAAAGATAAGATGAAATTTGAAATAAATGAAATATTTTGTAAATTTATTGCTTGGATTTAAAATATTTGTTTAACAACGTGCTTAAAGTGTCGTATAAAAATCAATAGTAGTATAAGTTTGAACTTAAAAACTGTTGATAAGAACTTATTATTTATATATTTCTAGTGTATTAATTATGTACAATTGAATTCTAACATGGAGGTATTTATTTTGCTTTGTTGACGTTCAATTCATTCAGTTTTTAATCCGTAAATATGATGACAATGTTGTTTGATTAGATTACAAGTGGAAGATAATATTTAAACGTAGTCTTTCACACATTATACTCGTGCATGTGTTTTCATTATTTTCAGCTTAATAGTAAAGTGCATCCATCATTTATATTTGTGCACAGTGTTACGTATTGGTTGTTTGTTTGTTTTTTTTTTTTTTTCTTAATAAATGTAATTAGAGCTTATTGTTTGTCGGCAAATATATATATTTTCTTCTTTAGTATTTCTATATTTTAAATTATTTAAAAGCGAAATTTAAAACTAGTATAAAATAAATTTGTTTGTTTTAGATAGTGCTGTTGTAGAGGTTATCATTTTCATAACCTTTTCTAAAACTGGTTTAAGCAGTAAAAAATATGTTTCTAAAAATTTTCCAAATCTAAATTTTGTTGGTGGTCTTGAACTAGGTAATCAAAATATAAATACTAAACTAATTTCCGCTTAGTATTAGCGATTGGGGCAGATATAAGTATTCTCTGTATAAATAAATTCACTACTAATGCATTCTCTCTTTTAAAAATTTATTCAAATGTTGTAAGTAAACAACATTTGAATAAATTTGTTTATTAATTTACATACATAACTACATTATTTACTGTCTAACAATTTACGCTCTAAATAAATAAAAAGTTTTTAGTGTAAATGTTGTATTAGATGCATACAAAATTATTATTTTTTTCCATATTTAAAATTAAATATTAAATTTATTACTAAAATTAAATTTTTACTACTTATTGTTAGCAGTTCTAATAAAATTGATTTTTATTAGGCGTAATTCCAGCAAAATATTGACGTTTAAAAAAAACTATCAACAAAATTAAATTAACTGATAATAAAAGGACTGATAACCCTAACAAATTATTTCACATTTCAAAATTTTGTATTTGTTTAACTTGGATTTTATGTGAAATTTAATTGAGATTATTTTTTATAAATACATGTTTTACACATAATTTTTTTTTAAACATTGTTTCTATGTATATGCATGAGCTGATGGACCCCTAATGGTGTACATATTATGAAATCATATGACGTAAATATAAATATCACGAGTTTTTGTAGTTATCAATTTGATTTTTGTTTTGTTTTATATTTATTTTTTGCATTCATATGTTAACCATGTAAATTATGCAGTTTAAAATTGAATTGTTTTGTTACTAGGTTCTCCTATACAAATATAGGGGCCATTAAGTAATTAAATGTCAAAGTTTTATCAATTGTGGTGAATCTGAAGTACAAAAAAATGTGGAAAGCATTTAAAAATAATAATGTCTAGTTGCTTTTTTCATTCAAAATATCATTAATGTTTTTTTTTTTTTTTTTGTTAAATTAAAGCAAACTTTTCTAAAAAGTCTTCTTTTTCTAAAGAAAAACTATCGAAAGCATTTTTTTCTAAAAAGAAACAATTCCTAAAAAAAACTTTTTAAAGAAATTTTATTTAAAAAAAAACTTTCCGGTCATACTTTCTGTAAAAACCTTCCAATGAAAAGTTTTCTAAAAAATCTTTCCAATGCCACATTTTCTAAAGAAAAGCTTTCCAATCAGACTTTAGCTTAAAGAAACTTTTGTAAGAAAAATAAACTTTTTCTAAAGAAAAAATTTCCCAATCAAACTTTTTCTGAAGAAAAGCTTTACCATTAAATTTTTCTAAA
This sequence comes from Lucilia sericata, assembly GCF_015586225.1. NCBI lineage: Eukaryota > Metazoa > Arthropoda > Insecta > Diptera > Calliphoridae > Lucilia > Lucilia sericata. The sequence goes on along the minus strand of NW_023994180.1, from coordinate 153,113 downwards.
CAATAACTTTCCAACGAAACTTTTTCTAAAGAAAAACTTTTCCAATGAAATGTTTTCTAAAGAAAAATCCATCAATGAAACTTTTTGTAAAGAAGTTTTTCTAAAGAAAAACTTTTTAGTAAAATTGTTCTAAAGAAAAACTTTTTAGTAAAATTGTTCTAAAGAAAAACTTTTTAGTAAAATTGTTCTAAAGAAAAACTTTTTCAATTAAACTTTTTTTAAAGAAAAGCTTTCCAATGAAACTTTTCTAAAGAAAAACTTGTCCAATGAAACCTTTTCTTAGGAAAAACTTTCCTAATGAAACTTTTTCTAAAGAAAAATTTTCCCAATAAAACATTTTCTAAAGAAAAATTTTTTGATAAAACTTTTTCTAAAGAAAAATTTTTTGATAAAACTTTTTCTAAAGAAAAACTTTCCCAATGAAACTTTTCTAAAGAAAAACTTGTCCAATGAAACCTTTTCTTAAGAAAAAATTTCCCAATTAAACTTTTTCTAAAGAAAAATTTTCCTAATGAAACTTTTTCTAAAGAAAAACTTTTCAATAAAACTTTTTCTAAAGAATAATTTTCCAAATAAAACTTTTTTTCAAGAAAAACTTTCTCAATGAAACTTTTCTAAAGAAAAACGTTCAGTATGGAACTTTTTCTAAAAACTTTATCAATGGACTTTTTCTAAGCAAAAGCTTTCTCGATGAAGCTTTTTCTAAAAAAGCTCTCCAATGAAACTTTTTCTAAAGAAAAACTTGTACAATGAAACTTTTTCTAAAGGAAAAAATCACCAAAGATAATTTGTGTAAAGAAAAACTTCGCCAACGAAACTTTTTCTAAAGAAAATCTTTCCCAATAAAACTTTTCTAAAGAAAAACTTTCGCAATGAAACTTTTGAAATTAAACTTTTTTTAAAGAAAAACTTTCTCAATGAAACCTTTTCTAAAGAAAAATTTTCACAATGAAACTTTAAAAAAAAAAAAATTTCCCAATGGAACTTTTTCTATAAAGCTTTTTCTAAAAAAACTTGAAACTTTCTAAAGAAAAACTTTCACAATGAAACTTTTTTTAAAGAAAACTTTCCAATAAAACTTTTTCTAAAGAAAATATTGCCAAAAAGTTTCCTGAGCTTATTATAAAGAAAAAATTCCCAAATTTGTAAAAAATCAAATAAAAATAATGGATTTTTAGCGAAAAATCGAATTTTTACCATAAATAAAGAAAATTTCACAAAAACATTCTCCATTTCATTCATATTTCCTATTGGTATCTTTATACTATTAATATTTAAACACAAAAGAACTCATAACTCATACCCAAAACTTTTAATTTGTCAGACATCTTCTTTCACATTAGGGTTATTAACCCATTAACACACAAGAGACCTCTTTCAATAAGACAACATTTTTCCATTGTTAAAATTTAAAAGAAATGAAGATTTCAAAACACTAGCTCATCAAGTTCAATGACAGAAAACCTTAAAAAATTAAAAACAACTAAAAAGAACATGCAAACCATTCAACAACTATTTAAACTTGAACAAAATATTTCGTTCACACAATAATTAAATTTATTTTTTGTGTTTAGTCACTGGACTGCTGAACCAATTCAAAAGAAGCTACCCATTTATTTATAAAGCATATCGACAACCTGTTTTTGGTTTCTTGTTCAATATCATAATTATTTCTTTATAACTAGATTAAAGAGTTATCATAAATTAAATAAATATCAGAAGATAAATTTTAAAAAAGCTAAACTTAGACAGAAGATAATTTAAAATACAAATCTAATGTTAATTTTATGCATACACACACACAAAAGGTGTTATTTTTATTATTTGTTTAGTGTCACTATAAATTATTTACACTTTATCGAATTAATTGTTGTTAGATAAATTATTAAGATTAAATAAAATATGTTGTTCAATTTACAGCTTTAAAATTAAATTTATTAATAGCTTGTAAACAAAAAAAAAATGTGTGATATTTCTCATAAACATAAATTATTTATAACGAAAACAAACAACAACAATGTAATTGTTTGCAAATATATTATTTATTTAGTTTATTCAACTTTAATATGCTATAAATCTTTAAATTACATTCACTTTTCAATTAAGAAATGTTTCAATTTCACTGAAACTGTCGTCAAACAATTAACTCAATTTTAAACATGTTTTAAAAGTGTAATTAACCTCTCTGCCTTTAGTTTTTTTGCAATGTACTTTGTTCTTGCAATTGATAAAAGTATAAATAACTTTAATGACATTTAATTAATATTTTATTAACGATATTAAATTTGATTTAATGTTGTAGAAACTGATTGAAAAAATGTGCAATTAAAACATAAAAAGATAAAAAACAAATATGTATTTATAATATTTGCACTAAAATGATAACAAAATTATTTTAAAAATGTTTTTACTTAGAACTATTCCTAGTGAAACTTTAAAGTATATAAACATCAAGATTAAGTTTATCATTTTATGATTCATCTTTATTTAAAATTAACCGAATTTGGCTAAAATAATAAAGTAGGTTCCCGTTAAAATATTTAATATATTTTGAATTGTTATATTAAACTTAAAATGTAAAATAGTTGTTTTTTCTTTTTTAGACAAAATCATTTGACCATTTTTGTAAAATTTGGACAATAAATAAGTAATGTTGAATTGCCTTTTATGTAGAAAAACGTTGATTTTAACTTTTAATAAAAAACTTTCAAAAACAAAACTTTTTCCTAAAAAAAATGAAATTTTTTCTGAAGAAAAACTTTCCAATGAAAAATTGTTCAAAGAATAACTTTCCAATGCAACTTTGAAACCAATAAAACATTTTCTAGAGGAATACTTTCAAATAAATCTTTTAAAATATCGAGGGACTATATTCAATAGTCTCTATCTGTCATTTTCATGAAAATAAGATTTCGATGGCAAAATATCCAGCAAACTATGACGCATCAGTGACATACATTTCAAAAGAAAAAAATATTTTTTGGCAATTTTATAGCAATTTTTAAATTTCTCTCTCTTAAAAAAAGAAAAATTCTGAATGCAAAACTCTCTATCTTATCCAAAAATTGCTTCAAACTCTATTATTTTGGATAATTTTCTATTGCAAAACAAGTGTTTTTACTAATTTGGACATGCTGAACACAAATCCAAATCAAACCCAAACCCAAATCACAAAAATATTTTAAATCGGTTTAATAGTTTTCGAGATATTGCTCATTATGATACTAATTTGATTAATTTTATTGCCGTGTTTAACCATATTACATTGATTTTGGACCAAAAACTTATAATCTGTTGCTTTTTCAACAATTTGGTTTATATTACTTCATTAAATTGCATAAAATATAATATTTATTGATATTAAATCAAATAAAACATTTATATTTCTATGAAAAACTTTTTAAACTTTTAACTTTTTAGCTCTATCTCATATAAATTGGTGAATAATTTTGCAAATAATGCAAACTTTTAAATTCTTGTTATATAACGATTTAGAATATGGTCGTAAAAACATATTGTAGAAGAAAAAACTCAAAAATCTTCACGAACTAGCGAAATAAACAGTTTTTTTGCTCTCCTGAAAACTTGTGTTATTTTAGGTAGAGACTATTGAAGATAGTACCTCGATATCTTTATTCAACATTTTCCAATGAAATTTCACCTTAAGCCAAACTTTCAAAAGAAATTTTTTGTAAATAAAAACTTTCCAAAAAAAAAATTTAAAGAAAAGCTGTAAAATAAACATTTTCTCAAAAAATCCGTTTCAAAAAAAAAAAAAAAAATAAACTTTTTCTAAAGAAATTATTCCAATAAAACTTCTAAAGTAAAACCTTCCAATTAAACTTTTTCTATAAAAAAGCTTTCCAATTATACTTTTTCTGAAGAAAATTCTTTTAATGAAACTTTTTCTAATGAAAAACTTTCCAATTAAACTTTTTCCTAAAGAAAGACTTTTCAAAAAAAACTTGTTGCAAAAAAACGTTTTCTTAAGAGAAATATTCCAATAAAACTTCTAAAGTAACTTTCCTAAGATACTTTTTATGAAGAAATTTTTTCCAATAACACTTTTTCCAATTTTACTTTTTTCCAAAGAAAAACTTTTCAATAAAACATTTTTCCAAAGCAATGCTTTTCGATAATACTGTATCTTAAGAAAAACATTCCAATGAAACTTTTTCTAAAGATAAACTTTTCAAAAAATTCCAGGTAAAGACCTTTCAAATGAAGCTTTTTTCCAAAGCAAAGCTTTTTGATTATACTTTTTATAAAGAAGAACTATTCAATGAAACTTTTTTCCAAAGCAAAGCATTTCGATGACACTTTTTTAAAGAAACATTTTTTGAAACAAGGCAGGTAAACAAAAAGTTCCAATAAAACTTTTTCTAAAGAAAATATTCCAAAGACTCTATTGCTAAAGAAAGATTATAAAATATTTTCTAAATAAATCTTTTTAAGAAAAATATAAAAAAAAATAAAGAAGAATTTTCTGGAAGGAAAACTTCAGAAAGACAATTTTTAAAAGAATAACTTCTTCGGGGAGTTATTCTTTTAAAAATTCTAAAGTAAAGCATTCTAAAGCAAAAGTTTCCAAAGAAACTTTTAGTAATTTTAGCTAGTTATAATGAAACTTTTCTAAAAAGAAACTTGGAAAAAAACAGCTATAAGAATAACTTTGAAACAACTACGGAAAGAAGCTTTTTAAAAAAGCTTTTACTAATATATGAAAATAATGACTTTAAAACTGATCTAAAGAAAATCTTTGAAAATCTTTGATCTAAAGAACTTTGTTTTAAATTTAGAAAGAAGCTTTTGAAAATAACTTTAACCGGAAGCTTTTTTAAATAAACTAAACCTTTTCTAAAGAAAATAATGCCCTCCAGAGGAACGTTTTTTTAGAGAAATTGTTGCAAAATGAACTTTTCTAAACAAAAACTAATGAAAGAAACTTTTTGCAAAAAACTTCTAAAGAAAAAAACTTTGAGTAAAATTTAGGTTTTCACAGGTAGCCAATTTCGGCTTTACTTGGGTCCATGTTGATTCCTTTGTAAAAAAAATTTAGAAGCTTTTAAAAATAACTTTAACAGAAAGCTTTTAAAAATAACTTTAACAGAAAGCTTTTTTAAAAAAACTAAACCTTTTCTTTAGAAAATAATGCTCTTCTGAGGAACGTTTTTTAGAGAAATTGATGCAAAAAGAACTTTTCTTAACAAAAACTAAGAAAAGCAACTTTTTGCAAAAAAAAACTTCTAAAGAAATCTTTTTTGATGAAACTTTTTCTAAAGAAAATGTTTCTTTTAAAAAATTTTAAAATTTTTCCTAAAGGAACTTATTATGCAGCATACTTTTTTTCTTATTTAAAATGGTGCAACCATTTTTTAAATAGCAAATTGTTTGCCAACAAATTATTAGTATACAAATTATGTACACAAATGTCAAGCAATTTTTTTATGTATATTATTTACAAACTTATATTTATGTATATTAATCGTAAATGTATAATAAATAAATTTGGCAAACAAAATTATTTTTCTTTATACAAAATAATTAGAATAATACTAAATATGAAAAAAATCTAAATATAAAGAAAAGAATACAATATAAAGAAATCAATATAGGAAGATTTATTATGTAAAATACATGGATAGAAAAGTTATATAAACATTTTAGGGAGAAATTTGGATTCAGTTACTGAAGGGTGTATACTTCAGGAACTTTGAAAACTAAAATCGGATAGATTACAGAACATTGAGATTCGTTTTTTAGAGATATTAAAATTTTTAAATATAGTGTTGTAAACTACTCTACAAGAGCTACAGACTGCACCATTTGTACCAACGATTTATAGAATAAATTTAGTATAAAAATTTGTTTTATAAACCTTTCATAAATATAAATAAGTATGAATAAAGCCGTTATTGATCTCCTCAGTTGACAACACTGTTGTCAATTTTTTATAAAATTTTTTAAGTAAAAATATTTAAACATTTAAATTCCGTTACTTTTTTTCAAATTACATAACTAATTTTGGATTAGTTTCTAAATCTAAAAAAATCTTTACAAAACAAAATTAATCCATAGAAAAAGTTAAAAGAAACAGAAATGAATGCCTCATCATAATGTTTTTTTTTTTTTTTTGTTTATATAGTAAAAACAAACGCTTTTATTAATGATGAAACTTAACCTCCAAATAACCTTTACTTTGTAGGTTACACTTTATACAACAAAAATAAAAAGACCATAATAATAATAATAATAAAAAAAGAGAGTACTTGAGAAAAAATAACAACAAATAATAAAAAATATCAAACAAGTAAAAAATTTTGTTTTTGTTTCAAGTGGGAAAACAAACGTTGTTATAAAAATAAAACGTAAAATTGCAAAAAACAACAACAACACAAAGTATTATTAAAATGATGCGAAAAAAATATTTGCATAGAGCAAAATAATTTCTATATAGGATACGTAAGCTATTTATTAGTAAATGCAATATTTTGCTAAAAACAATTTCATTTAACAGACACTGGGGGCGAATGAATAAATGCGTCAGAGTAAATATTATAAGTAATTGTCTTTGTCTGTCTAGTATTAAACACAAATTATCTGCATAGTATCTAACAAAATATATTTAATTTTAGGTAAAATAGCACTACTAACAACAATATGGGTATAGAGAAATTTTGTGTAGCTACTTATTAAACAAACAAAAAGAAAATTGTAAAAAAAAAGCAATGTAAAACTTACCACCCACACCCAAGTTGGCTTTTTTGGCATTAGTATCCTCCTGGAAGGCACGGTTCAAGGCGAACACCTCAATGGCTGGTCCCTTTTCCACACAATCATAAATGGAACACGACATTTTGGTTTTGTTAGTTAAAAAGCCAAATGTATTAGAGAAAATAAATTTTACTAAGGAAATGGGGTTGATGACTCCAACTGATAAATTAAAAGTAAAAAACTTTAATTTATAATTTGCTCCGTTGAAAAAAAAACTTAACAAATATTTAGCACTGCAGTGTTTTTCTTTAATTTTTCGTTGTTGTAATAACCGGCGAAATAACACAAATTTAAATAAAATGTATGTATAAGCGAAAAATGAGGAAAGACCCGTGCGGTGGTGGTTAACGCTGCGTTTGCAAACGTATTATGTGACCGACTGACTGACTGGGTTAGTAAGAAACTTTGCCGGAATAACAAGAAGAAAATAAATGAATGAATATGAACACACAAAATATACACAATCTAATCGTCGTCTACAGAGGCAGTGAAAAAGCAAATAAGATTGTTTAGTCGGTCAAAGACGACTACACAATTCCCTGCATTAAAAGTTATATGTACGTTAAAACTTGGTGTGAATTACAGAAAAGTGAATAAAGTAGGTCTAGTAGAGTATTTCAAAACACCATATTTAAAATGTTTAATACCTATACCTCGGAAATCGGAAGTTATCCTAAAAAATGGATTTTTAATTGCTGTCAGACTTAAAAATTTTAATCTCAAATAGATAAACTTTTCTGCTCTTTAAAAAAGTATATACATTTCTATATTCTGAAGGAACATACCTGAGTTATTAGGAACTGAATCCAATTTTTTACCCTTTTTTGGAACTTTAAGTCCATTTTTGACGGACAGTTTTTTAAGAAAGGCTTTTTTCTTTTAGTACATTTTAGACCCGTTTGCAGTCTTCACTTCTTAGAAATAGAATCACAATGAACCTTATAGACTCCTAGTGCAGTTGATCCTTTCTATACATAACCCTTCCTGACCTAACCTAAGCCATATGGAACCATATAACATAAAATTAAACATACATACACGTTCGTGATTCATGACAACCCGTAAGAGAGAACAATTTGGAACTTTTTAGTTCCTCAAATGATAAATACAATTTTTTCTGAATTATCTCTAAGAGGATCTAATTGTACTTCTTCATTTTTTGTATAAAGTTTTTCTATTTATTGGGATAATGCCGATTAAAACGAATCTATTAGTTTGTGAGAATTAGGGCTAATTTCAATGGGACCCAAATTTTAACCATTACAAAACTGTGACCTGCATTTTGGTTATAAGATTCACAAGGACACAAGTATGAGCATAATAAAGTCTGAATATTATGCCTATATGACCCATTTTCCTATAATAATCCATTAATTTCCTTATGTTACAAACCAATGAATGAATAATAACCCCGCCGTAGTAGTATAACAACTTCGAGTAGATAAAAACCAACAAATTTTTCTGCCCGCTCAAGAGAAGTTAAAATGCAAAGCAATGAATTGATGACGTACACTAGTTTTATGATTTGTTTAATATTTTAATATCGATGAGGAACGGATGAAGAGTTTGTTGATAGAAACGTGCAGGGAAATAAATAACCATACATTAACACAACACACTCACCCGCACGTAGACATTAAACAATCTATTGTTTTGTTTATATCATTTGTTTGTTTTGTCTGTCTATTGTTTTCTCTCACCACCATGTAATAGGAAAAATAATTACTATTACAATTTGTGTATCTTTTTTTTTTTGCTTTAATAATTACACGTCTCTTCTTTATATTTACTATTATAGCAGCACATTTTTCACCCTCGGATTTTACCTGTGCTAAACCAGCTGTTTTATTGCCATTTCCCTCTTTTTTTTTAAGAAGATAAAACAAGCATTTAATTTTTTGTTTTTATTATTTTTTGTGTCACAATGACAGCAATTCATTCACAATAGTTTGCAAAAAATAAATTCTTTGAAGAGAGAGGAAGTGCTGTTGTGCACAGAAAATTCGTTAAGCTGCGCACAAGGCGAATTCACATAAGGTGGTGGCAGTTCGTCATCAGTAGCATTTTCCATTTATTTTGTATTTGGTCCGCACTAATTAAAGTTTTTGTGAAATTTTTATATTTTATAAAAAATAATCATCAAAATGAGAAACAAAACAGCAATCGTGATTTAATTTTAGACAAGTTGGTACCTAGAAAGTATACTGTAAAGAATCATAATCCCTTGCCCCCAAGTCCATTTTAGATTTTGTTTAAAAAGCCTATATAACAACGAAATTCGACATAAACAAATAAACAAAATACACAAAGCAATAAAAGCAACACCTATCCAAACATATGTTTTTTTCAATAAATAATGCTGTTGTTGCTTCTTTGTCAAAGCAAAAATAAAATTTTTTGATGAAATTTTCAGAGATTGTCTCTGATTTTTGTTCATATCTCCGTTATTTATGGACGGATTTTGTTGATTTTAAATAGGAAACTTCTCGAAAGCATGTCTGACAGAATTATTGAATTATTTGGATTCCGAAGATAACAAAAATTTCTTCTAGAAATTATCTGTCTTTGATTAATCCAAACTCCACTAAAAGACATATTCCGAAAATTTTCCTAATGTTTTTATCAATATGGATAATTTTTAAAAATTTCGAATAAAAAATGCAATTTCGAACATACGTTCTTTGCATTAAGTTCACTAAAATTCTCAAATTCGTTACGTTTTATCGAAGTCCAAAAATTATATATTTGAAGAATGAAGTTTAATATCGAATTTTTTCTAAACTAGTTATCCGATTTTATTATTATTGGTTTCAAATTAATGTTATGTTTCTAGCTTGGCAGTTCTTTTTAAGAAAGGTTATTTAGATTACTATGGCAGCACTGTAATATTTTTTGTCTATTCACAATAGTGCTATGATTAACAAAATGTAGAGATGACAGAATGGCGATAAAACCAGCTCTACAAGGATAGAGAAGATATAGTAACAATGATAATAAACAAATTAAATTTAATTTATAGAAACGGTTATGAAAACTGAACTGAATTAAATTTAAAACACACTTTAATTATTTTGTTCTATATATTGAATATTTATTTGATTCAATTAAACTTGTTGAATATGATATTTATGTATATTTTTAAATGAGTTAATTGTATGTGTTTTTAAGATTAACATTAAATTTGAAATAACACATATAGAGATTATGAATAAAATATGTATTAATTTTTTTTCCAAAGTTTTTTGATCCATTTTATAAATCAGCAATTATTATTCAGATATTTAATAAGTATTTTTGTTGAATAATTTCAATTTTTCTTGCTAAACTACTAGAAGCCCTAAAAGACTTGTTAAATATTTAATACTCAGCAGAGTTTAGAGTTCTTTTCTGTTGTATTTGGTTGATAAACATAAGTTAAACTAAATAGTTTAACTAAACTCACGATTGGTTAATATGGCAGGAGCTACCAAACTCCAACCATAAATTAATATACCCAACCAACTGGATATGATTTTAATCCACATAGAAGCGGCATTGGCATTGAAGAGTTCAATATCGGAATTGGGTCTTGAAAGAAACAATTTAATTAAATTTAACTTGTAAAATAAAAAATTTATATACATTCAACTTACTTGTACCAATTGGTTAGGGTCATCATAACATAGAGCGAAGCACAAACAAATACTATATGGAACGTAGACCAGGAATAGGTAACACCTTCGGTTTCATTATCACCCTTGTTTTTGGTATCACCTGAACCTGCTTCTGCATCTGATAAAACTTCTGTTAAAACTATTTTTCATTAGAATTTGTATCGTATTATAAGATTATTGAAATACATTTATTGTTGTTAGTTTGTTGAGTGGAGTAATATTGGTTGAGGGTCATTGTTTAGCCCAAAAAAGCCATAAAATATGTATTTACAAAAATTGTTACAAAAGAAAAAAAAAATAAATTGGTGTTAGTTGTTAATAAAAATCAAAATTTATAAAGCAGAGGTGAGTATTTTTTATGTGCGGCTAATAAATGTGTATGTATAAAATGAATTTGATGTACGGTTTCCTTATAACTTTTTAAAACTTTAAAACCCTATTTTTTGTTAATTAAATGTTATCTTTCAGAATAAAAGTTGAAAATATGTATGCCTTTTGCGAAAAAGAAAAGAATATAGATAGAACTCACCACGTTTTTCGTCGGTATTATTAATTTTGGAAACCTCAACAGCCGAGCTAATGCAATTGTACAAAATGCACAACATCCATACCACTAAACCAATAATATTAGTAGTGTCAAAGGTAACTTTCGAATTGGGTGTTGGAGGAGCTATGGTTGTGACACTAGTATTGCCCTCGATAATACCAAACATGCCGGGATTGCAAACTTTTTCTGTAAAAAGTAAAATATAAATAAATTTCCAATATTTTTTTTAGCTTGGGTATATAGGTACCAGGATTGTTAGCTACTGCCGACCAAGTCAAATAAATGGTATACAATGTAACCAAAGAGCTTTGCAACAAACCAGATTGGGGTAAACGTTCTTGAACCGCTGGCAAAACGGAGACAATACTGACCAATAGGCATAGAATTAAGTTAATGGAGATGAAGAATTTATTAAGGCCACACTCGGAGCTCTTTAAATAAAAAGTATAAAAATATGCTTTAGGTTATCAAAATTTTAGGTTTTTACAATTTTTTCAATCAATTACCTGTGTAAAGTATACATAGAGCAGTGAGATGCCAGCAATGGATAGGCCATAACTTAGCAATGTTACAAATACCAAAGCATAGTAATAACCACGATTATTTTCAGCATTATCTGCATAAACAACAAATATATTAATTATCTTTATAATAATTATAAACTTAAAAGATAAAACTTTATAAAAGAGAACTTATTGTTCACTACTATAAATTCTTTCCCAAATACATAAACTCACCAATCCAATTTTCTGCAATTGTGTGAGCAAAATCCACAATGATGATCAATTGTACCAAAATGAAAGCCAGGCCACCAATCAAACCCACCCACATCATGGCCGGACCAAATGATCCATCCGGTATGAAAATGGCACCAATAGCTGCACCAAAACAAATTAAAAACTTCAAAGGCCAAAATTCGTTTTGTATATGAGATCGTGGATCTCGTGACGACTTCACCCCCAGCATTATCAAAGCCATTAGAGTAAAGAAACAGGCGAGACCAAAACATATACGATAAACAGCCATATAACCCAGAGCATAATCACAGTCGACTTGTAGAGAACCACCCGAAAATGTATCCAAAGCCTTAGAACTAACCGTAGAAGTGGAATTTATACAAAAAGGTAATTTCTTTAAAGTGCCCTGCAAGCCGGGAGATAAAGCAATCGCACCCAATATGGTGCCCACTAACAGCATAAAGGCATACATGAAACGTGAAGAAGTGGAATTTTTACATGAAGGACAGGCGCTGCAGCACATACTGGCAGCAGTGCCAGTGCAGCAAAGGGCACACTGTAAACAAATTAAACAGAAAATTAACCATCAAATAGCTCTTTCCAATATGAGTCATTGTGTACTAAGTGCAAAATAATTAAATTAAATCATAACAACATACTCAGAAGAAGAATAATAAATAAGTTTTTTACTTATTTAAGATAATGATATCGATTTTTTCATTTTCTGCTTTGTTTACATTGAAAAAAAAAAACAAAGACTTTCTTTCAAACTTCCAGATGTTGCTTAAAATTTTCTTACCTGTGCTGCTGAACACAGTCCTAAAACTGCTCCCATATTGTTTTATGTAAATTTAGTTATTTATAAACTTTAAATTATATTGTTAAATAATTTTTAAAATATTGTTAAGGAAATATTTCACAATCTACGTTGTTCTCTAACTTTTGTCATCAATTTAATAAAAAAAAATATACACAAAAACTAGCACAGCTGTTTTGTGACAAGTTGTCAAACATTGAAATCATTCACAATAGTTTTTTTTTTTGTACTGAAATTCGATTTGCAATTGTAGCGATAAGCGACAGCAATTAGTGAAATATTTAAACTTATAAAAGAATATATAATTGATGAACTAATGAAGGAGTAGAACTATTTCAGATTTTTTATTAAAAATTTCTAATAAATTCTAAAGAACTGAACTTGAAGTGAACTAAAACTGAACTAGAACTGTACTAGAACTGAACTAGAACTGAACTAGAACTGTACTAGAACTGAACTAGAACTGAACTAGAACTGAACTAGAACTGAAATAGAACTGAACTAGAACTGAACTAGAACTGAACTAGAACTGAACTAGAACTGAACTAGAACTGAACTAGAACTGAACTAGAACTGAACTAGAACTGAACTAGAACTGAACTAGAACTGAACTAGAACTGAACTAGAACTGAACTAGAACTGAACTAGAACTGAACTAGAACTGAACTAGAACTGAACTAGAACTGAACTAGAACTGAACTAGAATTGAACTAGAACTGAACTAGAACTGAACTAGAACTGAACTAGAACTGAACTAGAACTGAACTAGAACTGAACTAGAACTAAACTAGAACTGAACTAGAACTAGAACTGAACTAGAACTGAACTAGAACTGACCTAGAACTGACCTAGAACTGAACTAGAACTGAACTAGAACTGAACTAGAACTGAACTAGAACTGAACTAGAACGGAACTAGAACTGAACTAGAACTGAACTAGAACTGAACTAGAACTGAACTAGATGTGAACTGAAACTGAACTAGAAGTGAACTAAAACTGAACTAAAACTGAACTGAACTAGAGCTGAACCAGAACTGAACTAAAACTAAACTAGAACTAAAGTAGAACTAAACTAGAACTGGACTAGAACTGAACTTGAAATAGAACTAAATATTATTATCTCACCACAACGTAATTATTTCACTTAATGAAAATTTACTATAGGTACCTACGTATTTTACTTATTGTTCTGAGTATATTGTAGAACAGCATGGTTGTTTATTTATCAAAATTATTTTATATACGTTAGTAGTATGTACTAATTACAAATATAGTTATTTTTATATAATTAGAACAAATTATGTAGTTTGCAACAAATTATTTAATCGATTTTTAATGAGGCATTATGTTTAGAGATTATTCGAAGTCAGTTAAACACACTGACTGTATTAGCGCAATCCAAAAGTATTTTTTCGCTTCCAAAAAGAAAAATTAAATAAAAAATATTTAAATTATATTTAACCGCCAAAAGATAACAAAATCCTAACCACACGAGCAAATGAATAAAGATTTTTTTTGTGGATTGTGCGTTTCAAATTGAAAACCATAATTAGTTGGTTAAAATCACGAAGGATTAATACAATGGATGTGTATGGAAATTATAAAAACTCATCATCATTAGCATTGCTGACACTTGTTATTCTGCTGATGATTTGTATGCATGTGTCCTCAGCAGCCAGAGATCCTCTACGTACAATTGTTAAATTCACCGATATGCGTTGCAGAGCCACAGCACCGCAATTAATGTACTTTAAAGAGTGTACTCTGAAGCGTGATGAGAATATAACGAAAGCCATCACATTGTGTCGCATTTACGATAAACCATTGAAACAGGTTAAGGTAAGTTTAGTGAAAACTTGATTAATATTAGGCGGATATTTAAATTATTTGAGGAATTTTGGGAAGCGAGCAACTTTAAACATATATGTAGGTCAAACACAATACATACACATGTATGTAAACAGTTCAAGATCGAATTTTAAGAATTAAGTAAAAGAGTCTGAACTAGAACAGAACTAGAACTGAACTAGAACTGAACTAGAACTGAACTAGAGCTGAACTAGAACTGAACTAGAACTGAACTAGAACTGAACTAGAACTGAACTAGAACTGAACTAGAACTGAACTAGAACTGAACTAGAACTGAACTAGAACTGAACTAGAACTGAACTAGAACTGAACTAGAACTGAACTAGAACTGAACTAGAACTGAACTAGAACTGAACTAGAACTGAACTAGAACTGAACTAGAACTGAACTAGAACTGAACTAGAACTGAACTAGAACTGAACTAGAACTGAACTAGAACTGAACTAGAACTGAACTAGAACTGAACTAGAACTGAACTAGAACTGAACTGAACTAGAACTGAACTAGAACTGAACTAGAACTGAACTAGAACTGAACTAGAACTGAACTAGAACTGAACTAGAACTGAACTAGAACTGAACTAGAACTGAACTAGAACTGAACTAGAACTGAACTAGAACTGAACTAGAACTAGAACTAAACTAGAACTGAACTAGAACTGAACTAGAACTGAACTAGAACTGAACTGGAACTGAACTAGAACTCAACTAGAACTGAACTAGAACTGAACTAGAACTGAACTAGAACTGAACTAGAACTGAACTAGAACTGAACTAGAACTCAACTAGAACTGAACTAGAACTGAACTAGAACTGAACTAGAACTAAACTAGAACTAAACTAGAACTGAACTAGAACTGAACTAGAACTGAACTAGAACTGAACTAGAACTGAACTGGAACTGAACTAGAACTCAACTAGAACTGAACTAGAACTGAACTAGAACTGAACTAGAACTGAACTAGAACTGAACTAGAACTGAACTAGAACTGAACTAGAACTGAACTAGAACTCAACTAGAACTGAACTAGAACTGAACTAGAACTGAACTAGAACTGAACTAGAACTAAATTAGAACTAAACTAGAACTGAACTAGATGCTTTACACTATCTTAATGTATAGACAATAAACATTTACCCATACTGAATACACTCATATTGATTCATTGCCCTTATCCTCGTCCTATTTTTTCCAAAATTTTTTTCCACAGCTCAATGTTCGGGGCTATCGTAAACGCAATGTTGGTTACGTTCCCTTTGTACTTGATCTAACATTGGACTGGTGTGATTTTTTGAAAAATCGCAATAATATAGTTCTGCAGAGTATGTTTGGTTTGTTAGAGAAAGAATCCAATCTCAATACCACGTGTCCCATATATGTAAGTTAATGCTTTGAAATGAATTAATTTATTTTTGGATATTCTTTTGTATTGTGTTACAGTTAGATTACACTTACATGAATGCCAGCATGGACAATAATGGAGTATTTGCTATACCCTTCAAATGGCCTACAGGAGATTATCGTTTTGATATAACTATAGATGCTAATGAGGAAATTCGTTTAATTGTAAATGCATTTTTTAGTTTAAGACGATAAGGGGCAGATTGTAATTTGGGGTTTTTAAGTAATAAAATATAAAGAAATTTGGGCTTTAACTTTTTAAGAAATGTGTTTATTAGATCGGTTCACAGAGAATTAACTCGCCTTACAAATTTTTGTTTTGTGTAATTTTGATTTCCAAATAGCTGGACCAATATCAAAAATTGAATTTTTAGCTACTTTCTTAGCATTCGATTATACTTAAATATTTTGTAATTACTTTTTATGCTCAATAGTAAATTTTTCACCTGTATAATTTATCAATTATACACATATTAAACAGTTTAATTGATCAACAGATTTCCCTTTTGAAAACACAAGAATTTTATGTTTTATTTTTATTTTTTTTTTTGCAAATCATTCAACCGTAATATTCAATTAGTTTACCATTTAAAAAAGTAAACGATGACTTGGAATAATTTGTTGTAAATATTTTTTGTTTTTGTTAAAAAAATTTGTGAAAGGATACTACAACCATAAATCATGTACTTTTTTGGTTTTGCTTCCCTTTTTTTCGAATAACTAGTGAAATTAATGATGCATGTTTATATTTACATTTAGAGTTCCACGTTTTAAATGATTTAACAGATTTCTAAATGATTTGCAAATTAGTCTCGCGATGCACGATTTAAATCACACAAACCGTAATTGTACATCAATAACGTTCTTTTAAAGTATCATGTTTAGTATGCAATAGTTATATATAAAACTTTGAGATTTCTTGTCAAAAGAGAGGTGGCAGGATTTCTTTTGCTTCTTTTTTCTATTAAATACAAACAACAAAGTATATATATTCCGGGTCCTTATGAAATTCTGAGTCTATTAAGCTACGTCTGTAAGTCCGACTGTTTGTCTGCCTAAAACATGCTCACGTTAAAGCTAAGCAAAGGAAATCAAGCAAAATCACACGCTATTCTTTCCGACCAGGGATCAATTATGTTCAAAATCGTAACTAAATTTTTCGTAGCCCCCAAATGGCACATATTCTCGTAAATGTATTTATCGTTAACAACTCGCTCACCATAAAATTTTACAGATGTAAATATAATATCAATAAAAATCAGAATACTACTCTAGATCTTTATTGAGAAGCGTATGAATATCGAAGTGCTTTACGTGAATACCTGCGGTGTTGGCCTTATTTTACGGTGGTCTTTTCATCCACAGTGTGAGCTTCTTTGATAACTCACCACCGTCCCTTTGTGTATCTTACACTCAAGTGGCAATTTTTGTACATAGTTCTGCCGGTACATGTATAAGCGCTTTGCTCAAGTACTCGACCTATCTATTCTCCAATTCTGTCTGCACCTAGAGACGTATTCGTTAGACCGCAACACGAATCCAATAAATAAGCTGAGGACTTTGTTCTTACTCACAGAGAACACACTGTGGTAAATCTGGTGTGAACAGAGTTTTCCCTCCATTCAACCCAGCACACTTCTCATTCATTAGACAGACCAAAGAGAACAACATCCGACACACTTAATATTGGTATAGGGCGGGCAAGATCCGCATACCCCTACATTCATCCTGTATCACATACACTTAATACCAACTAATTTTTAACGCTTAGTCCCACAGTCACTCCTCTGTGGGGTATCTGTTGACTTCTGCAACAGCACCGAACTTATCCCGAATTGTAGATTTTACGTGCATCAGTCTTTTAATCGCCACCATTCTGCCATGCGGTCTATCGGGTCCCGTGGTACCAGAATGATTTGACATGGAGTCAAATAATTCCAAGGAAAGGCCGAGGATACATTAGGTCATCACCAGTATATAGTCCCGTCAGACTAGAGGTACTAGTAGCACATCTTTTCCTCTGGATTGTGATCACACCAAGATGGGGTCATTCATCAAGGTAACATGCTCGCGGCTCGACGTGAGAAGGGTATATATAAGTTTGTCATTCCGTTTGTAACTTCAACAATATAATTTTTCGACCCTATAAAGTTTATTCTGAATGCTTATAGATAGCCATGTTCGTCTGTGAGTCTGTTTTCTGAAGACCCCAGATATCTTCGAGATCAAAATCTTCAATAATTCTGTCAGACATTCTTTTGAGAAGTTTCCTATTTGAAATTAGCAAAACTTACCCTATTAAGAATGTTAAACATCGGGTCATTTTTAATACTAGCCCCCATATGACAACATTCGGAAAATGTCTTTAACTCTCAATTTTTATATGGACCAAATCTATCTATGAGGTTTCAAGAGGACCGGTCTATTATTAACCCTACTAACCATATTAGCCCCAGATTCTACATTACCGAATATAATACTGTTACTCGTTTCCTTTTACTTTTTCCACTTTTATATATAAACGAACAAGTCTACCATACCCCTTCTAACGTATTGCAAATCGTAGTAAAGTCAAATTTACTTGATACCTATAGGTATAAAAAAAACTATTATATATAAAACGATTATATATAATCGTTATTTGTTATGGAAATTCCCCATGGTATACTATAAAGTACATATCCCTGACAGTTTTGTTTTTTTATACCCTCCACCAACGTCAGTGGTGATAGAGGTTATATATAACTTTGTCATTCAGTGTGTAACACCAAGAAATATTCATATGAGACCCAACAAAGTATATATATTCTGGGTCCTTATCAAATTCTGTGTCGATTTAGCTATGTCCGTCTGTCTGTGGAAAACACGCTCACTATAAAACGAAGCAATAGAATTTAACCAAATTCACCCAAAATGTTCTTCATTTTCCTAAGTTGTTTGGTATTGAAAATGGGCAAAATCGGTTCACACCAGGAAAAGTTATGAATCAAAATTTAAAACAACCTCGAAAAAAATAAGCATTTTTTACATATTCTGATGTAATTTTCTCGAAAACTATGCAAGATAATTCCATGAAAATCACCATACATTCGTTTCTACACAAGATCTTGATCCCTACTGAAAACTACTAGAATCGGTCTACAATTTCATGTACCTCCCATACAAAAGTACATATTCCCGGAAAATGGGTTTTTTGTTCATAACTTCCGTTAAAATGTTGATATCTTCACAAATCCCATACAAGGTCCTCTCCAGTAAATCTTGTAATTTTTCTATTTAAGACATGAGAAAACTTATTTCTACAAATATTTGATCAATTAGAAAAGTATTAATATAAAAGTAGCTGGTGGAGGGTATTTAAGATTCGGCTCAGCCGAATATAGCACTCTAACTTGTTTTTTTCTATTATTTCTATTTGCCTTGATAACATCCGTAATACTTTATTTGAATGTCTAAATCTGTCTTTGAAACAATCAACTAAGGAAAAACTGTATGTAAATGTGTAAATGGATGGGTGTATTCGAGAGTGTGTAGTACAAGAGAACAAAAAAAGCTTTTTGTATAATTTTTCAGTTTAGAATACATTTTTATCCTTTTTAATCATACTTGACAATAATTGAAATGACAAATATAACTGGTGATTGTTCAGGCTTTAGAAATTTAGTTTGTGTGAGACGTTCACGTTTTTGTATTTGTCTTGTGATATAGTATTATTTAAAGATGTGGTAAATGTGCGTATTTATCAATGGGTTTTTATAGAAATATTTGCATATACCGTTATTTGTAAATTTTTTCCTTTAATATTTGATATTTTAAAATTTTCTAAAAAAAGTTTCTACTGTGTAAATTAGAATGTAAAATACACAAAAAATTTAAATATGTTCATTATAAATCTGTTTCTATTATTTGAGTAGTTTAAATACATATTAGTAGTGTATTCTATATACTTTTCATTGAGCAACTTTTACTTGTAATTACAAAATTTTCATTAAATTTATTGCAATTTACTTTGTGCAATCATCATTGCTGTATGTTATGAAAACTTTTTTTGTAGAAAATATTATTTAATTTGTTTTTTTTTTTTGTAGTCACTCATGTTTCAACAAAACACACCTTAAGTGGTGGTTATATTTATCCTGAAAACCTACAGCGACACATAAAAAATAAATGATGAAAAAACCTTGTTGTATTTTTATTAAAAACTCATACTGTGAGCGCTTTTATTTTTCAACAGGAAGTTGAAAATCAAACAATAGTCATTGTACCCATGAAAATAAAGTTTTATATTTTTTAGTCCATATTATTGTGGTAAATTTTCTTTTATTTTGTGTTGTTTTTTGTTTTTGTAATTTAAATTTTATACGACAAAGTAAATAAAGTTTTGAGCTTTTTATTTTTTACTAGGCTGTACATCATGTTGAAAACACTTTATAAACAATCACATTTATCCACATCACTGCAATAAATGTAAAATGTTTTACGGGAAATTTTGGTCAACTTTAATGAAAATTAAAGTGAAAATCAGTAAAAATGTGTTTGATTTAAAGTTAAAATGTGTGTGTGGAGAAAATAATTATGATGTTTAAATATTTACGAATATTTACTTAAGTTATGGAAAATTTGGTTTGTAAAGAAACATTAATTGTGGGAAAATATTTTGTATGCACATGACGTACGGGCGATAATTAATTAAATTTGTAATATAAAACTGAGTAATAATGTTTCCCATCTGTTTGCGGTGCGTATGAGTGCTATTATGTTAAATAATACGTATACGTATAAAAGTGCATTGTAATTTAAATAATATTTAATTAAATAAGATACAAAAATGCGCGATTCACAATGATTATGTATGTTTTGAATAAGCCGATTTGACTCCAAAGCCAACATCTTAATATTTGGTGGAAATCTGCGCAGATTATCACAGGGAACCTGTGCCGAATAAAAGTGATGTGATGCTAGAGACAATTGGTTGGAAAGTTTTGCCTCGCCCGCTATTTGTTTCCATCACCACCGAATGCTCTCTCTCTCTCTCACTCTGGGATACCCATAACTTCAGAACGGGATATCCGAAATTGGCATGATTGGTTCTTGGCCTCAAAAAAGGCCGCGCGGATTCCATATGTTGGCAGAAAGATGTGAGTAACATTTTGATATGTTTATGTTCATTTTAAATTTTATTTTAATTAAATATATTATTTTCTTAGTCATTAAATTAATAAAATTAACATTTTGTTTTAATTGTTTTGATTATTTCCTTAATTTAAATTAAAAATTGTTTCAATTTTTTAAACATTAAATAGTTTTGAGAGTTTGCTATAAATTAAAAAATGTATGTATTTGTATTCTTAATGCTCACTATAATTGAACAGAATTTAATATTAAAGTGATTTAGCATCACATGTATAAAATAAAATGATCATCCTTTATCATGTATTTAATATTCGGTAAAAGGGTAGCAAAAGAAATGAGAACAAATCTAAATGTACCGACATATTGAAACAAATATTTATAAAGAATACAAATGGCAAAAAGTTATCTTAAACGTACAATATGTATACATACATATATATAAGTACTCTTACAATTTGTACTAAGACATACTCTAATGCTGTATATAGTATCATATGAAAGTAGAAATAAGGAAAAGAATGTGTACACTGTTCTATGTGCTTGACATGTAAAACACGTCCTTTGCGCAAAACAGTAACAGTATATGAAGTTAGAAATGGGGTTGTGTCAAATTGTTATATACAACATAGAACCATTTAATAAAAAGCATTAAAAATAGTTTTTTAAATTATTTTTATATATAAAATTGATATAGACTATTGACTAGACTATAGACTAGTACTATATACTAGAACTATAGACTATACTAATAAGACTATACTATAGACTGCATAGACTAGACTATAGACAGATATAGACTAAATAATAGACTAGACTATAGACTAGACTCTAGACTAACTATAGACTAGACTACAGACTAGACTATAGACTAGACTATAGACTAGACTATAGACTAGACTATGACTAAACTATAGACTAGACTATAGACTAGACTACAGACTAGAACTATAGACAGACTATAGATACAGACATAGACTAGACTATAGACTAGACTATAGACTAGACTATAGACGACTATATACTAGACTATAGACATAAGACTATAGACTAGACTATAGACTATACATAGACTAGACTAGAATAGACTATAGACTAGACTATAGACTTAGAACTATAACTAGACTATAGACTAGACTATAGACAGACTATAGACTGACTATGACTAGACTATAGACTAGACTATAGACTAGACTATAGACTAGACTATAGACTAGACTATAGACTAGACTATAGACTAGACTATAGACTAGACTATAGACTAGACTATAGACTAGACTATAGACTAGACTATAGACTAGACTATAGACTAGACTATAGACTAGACTATAGACTAGACTATAGACTAGACTATAGACTAGACTATAGACTAGACTATAGACTAGACTATAGACTAGACTATAGACTATAGACTAGACTATAGACTAGACTATAGACTAGACTATAGACTAGACTATAGGCTAGACTATAGACTAGACTATAGACTAGACTATAGACTAGACTATAGACTAGACTATAGACTAGACTATAGACTAGACTATAGACTAGACTATAGACTAGACTATATACTAGACTATAGACTAGACTATAGACTAGACTATAGACTAGACTATAGACTAGACTATAGACTAGACTATAGACTAGACTATAGACTAGACTAGACTAGACTATAGACTAGACTATAGACTAGACTATAGACTAGACTATAGACTAGACTATAGACTAGACTATAGACTATACTATAGACTAGACTATAGACTAGACTATAGACTAGACTATAGACTATAGACTAGACTATAGACTAGACTATAGACTAGACTATAGACTAGACTATAGACTAGACTATAGACTAGACTATAGACTAGACTATAGACTAGACTATAGACTAGACTATAGACTAGACTATAGACTAGACTATAGACTAGACTATAGACTAGACTATAGACTAGACTATAGACTAGACTATAGACTAGACTATAGACTAGACTATAGACTAGACTATAGACTAGACTATAGACTAGACTATAGACTAGACTATAGACTAGACTATAGACTAGACTATAGACTAGGCTATAGACTAGACTATAGACTAGACTATAGACTAGACTATAGACTAGACTATAGACTAGACTATAGACTAGACTATAGACTAGGCTATAGACTAGACTATAGACTAGACTATAGACTAGACTATAGACTAGACTATAGACTAGACTATAGACTAGACTATAGACTAGACTATAGACTAGACTATAGACTAGACTATAGACTAGACTATAGACTAGACTATAGACTAGACTATAGACTAGACTATAGACTAGACTATAGACTAGACTAGACTAGACTATAGACTAGACTATAGACTAGACTATAGACTAGACTATAGACTAGACTATAGACTAGACTATAGACTAGACTATAGACTAGACTATAGACTAGACTATAGACTAGACTATAGACTAGACTATAGACTAGACTATAGACTAGACTATAGACTAGACTATAGACTAGACTATAGACTAGACTATAGACTAGACTATAGACTAGACTATAGACTAGACTATAGACTAGACTATAGACTAGACTATAGACTAGACTATAGACTAGACTATAGACTAGACTATAGACTAGACTATAGACTAGACTATAGACTAGACTATAGACTAGACTATAGACTAGACTATAGACTAGACTATAGACTAGACTATAGACTAGACTATAGACTAGACTATAGACTAGACTATAGACTAGACTATAGACTAGACTATAGACTAGACTATAGACTAGACTATAGACTAGACTATAGACTAGACTATAGACTAGACTATAGACTAGACTATAGACTAGACTATAGACTAGACTATAGACTAGACTATAGACTAGACTATAGACTAGACTATAGACTAGACTATAGACTAGACTATAGACTAGACTATAGACTAGACTATAGACTAGACTATAGACTAGACTATAGACTAGACTATAGACTAGACTATAGACTAGACTATAGACTAGACTATAGACTAGACTATAGACTAGACTATAGACTAGACTAGACAGACTATAGACTAGACTATAGACAAGACTATAGACAGACTATAGACTAGACTATAGACTAGACTATAGACTAGACTATAGACTAGACTATAGACTAGACTATAGACTAGACTATAGACTAGACTATAGACTAGACTAGACTAGACTATAGACTAGACTATAGACTAGACTATAGACTAGACTATAGACTAGACTATAGACTAGACTATATACTAGACTATAGACTAGACTATAGACTAGACTATAGACTAGACTATAGACTAGACTATAGACTAGACTATAGACTAGACTATAGACTAGACTATAGACTAGACTATAGACTAGACTATAGACTAGACTATAGACTAGACTATAGACTAGACTATAGACTAGACTATAGACTAGACTATAGACTAGACTATAGACTAGACTATAGACTAGACTATAGACTAGACTATAGACTAGACTATAGACTAGACTATAGACTAGACTATAGACTAGACTATAGACTAGACTATAGACTAGACTATAGACTAGACTATAGACTAGACTATAGACTAGACTATAGACTAGACTATAGACTGACTATAGACTAGACTATAGACTAGACTATAGACTAGACTATAGACTAGACTATGGACTAGACTATAGACTAGTCTATAGACTAGACTATAGACTAGTCTATAGACTAGACTATAGACTAGTCTATAGACTAGACTATAGACTAGACTATAGACTAGTCTGTAGACTAGACTATAGACTAGACTATAGACTAGTCTGTAGACTAGACTATAGACTAGACTATAGACTAGTCTGTGGACTAGATTAATTTTTAATTTCTTCGAAAACATCACTTACGTGCATTTAGGAACACCCTAACTCAAACATCTTTTAGGCTAATGAACCATCATTAATAGTGTGAACACATAATGACAGATTTAATCAACACAACTTTCAGTAATTATTTAGAAAATACAAATTTTAAGGATAATTTACTAAAACTCAACACTTTAAATAAATACATAAATAAACATAGTAAATATGTATGTGTCATAAGACATTTACAAACATTAATGTTGTTACATAGGATTCAACAGCAATTTAAATAAATAATTGACTTGGTTTTATCATCATCATCTTCATTATAATGTAAACATTTACATACAATATGAATGAACAAATACAATGCCTATTTGTGGCCTTTAAAACACATGTTGCGTCATGATGTTGTGGACATATTAGTACATACGTACATACTATGAGTATACAGATATGAACCCTGAAGTGTTAAGAAAGTATGTTGTTAATTTTGTTTTAGTTCAAAAGTGTCAAGTCTTAGATATTTAGTCATAAACTTTTAAATATTCTGTTGTAAAATTTGAGACTTAAATTTCTTGTATAATTCTATAATTTCTTTTATAAGTAATTCCAAGACTTACAGGGCTTGTTTTTCACTTTTATTAAAAATAAAAAATATATATAATGACCATGTTTAAAGGATAAATTTTCTTGTTGCTGTTGCAGTCTACTGCACATAAGTCTTCATAACAGTGTCAGTTACAATTATTTCAATTGTTCTTGTTTTATACAAAAAAAAAGCAAGTATTGTCTGTGGCACTTGTCTACTTGCATTTTGGGGTTAAAATATGTATGTAGTTGGTTTTATTGTTATTGACATTATGTATCATTTATTTTTCACTGAATATACGATATTGTTGTAGAGCTTTTAAATGTGATAATATTTATTTTATATTTTATTAAATATTTTCATTTAAGTATATTCTTGTATTTATTTTTCATGATTTTTAAACCAATCTTTAAAAAATTAGTTTCCACTAAAATATTGGTATTTTTGCACAGAAAAACGGGGTTTTTTAAATTTAATTTTAAAATATATATTTATTATTTGCTAATCTTAAGTTAGTAAGAAAATAATATAGATTTTATAGAAAAGTTATACATTTTGGAGATCATATTTAAACATACTAAATTAGTATTATCAATTAAACCAAGTACTTCTCTAGCAATAAATGTATGATTCAGAATTTACCGAAAAAGGTATAAATTGTTCATCTCATCTCTTTATTATGAAATAAAACAATATTGTATATTATAAAAGCAATCAAAAGAGGCTTAAAATCCTACAATCTCTCTAAAACACTCAAATGTGTTCTGTTGTGAACATATATGTATATTAGGGTGGCCCTGTTTCTATGAAGAAGAAATAAGGTACTGATGTTCGCTCCGAAAATGAAACTTTATTTAGTTTTAAGATACCATTTCTCAAAGACCTTTCATATGATACCAAATTTGCATATAATTTCTTTGTAATAAATATGGAAAAAACAAAACCACCCTAATGTACATACATACATGGGTACACTCATATGTATACAATTGTAACTTTTTGTCTTTTTGTATATTTAGAACATTGTGTAATCGAAATAACATACAATCGAAATAAAATACAATAAAACAGAATAGAATATAATAATCCATTCTATGAACAATAATGTATATTAAACATTGCTTTCTAAAACTCTACACATTCACAATTATGTATTTTTATACCCTACACCACATTAGTGGGGTGGGTATATTGGGTTTGTGCTGATGTTTGTAACGCACAATAATATTGGTCCTATATCTACCTTAAAGTATACCAATCGACTTAGAATAATTTTCTGAGTCGTCCGTCCGTCTGTCCGTCCGTCTGTCCGCCCGTCTGTCCGTCCATGTAAACCTTGTAATCAATCTACAGGTCGCAATTTTGAATATAATGCAATGAAATTTGGCACATAATCTTCAATGGTACCGGAGCCAATTGAAAATGGTTAACATCGGTACATTATTTCACCTAGCCCCCATACAACTGAACCCGCCGAATAGGGCTCTTAAGTTCATAATTATGTTTAATATACTCGTATCTCGACAAAAAACTGCAAAAGCAAGTTCTATACTAGACTTGATGACCCTCATGAATTTTATAGTTATAGAGTCTCTTTTCATCGAAATTTGACTTGAATGCCCACAATTTTATTCAACAATAAATGGCTTGAGTATATCTGAGCAAGGTACAATTCAACTTAAATGCTTTATTATGAAAACTAAATCACATTTTACTTTTGTAACAGGTGTTGGGTATTATATGGTCGGCCTCGTCCGACTATAATTTCTTACTTGTTAGTGTGTGGGTCTGTGTCAAAAGACTAAAAAAATGTATTGAAATAGTCAAAATGGCTAAAACATTAAAATACAACATGTAAAATTCCTGTTGAAATAAGTAAATTCGTAAAAACAGAAATTATATGAACATTTTGAATTTGTTAGTTTTAGTTTGTTTACTATATTTGACTGTAGTCAAATGAATATTTTGGAATTATAGCATTTGAAAAATTTTTTAAAGTTAGAAAAAAAAAACAATTGAGATTAAGCATCAATTTAGTTGATTGTTATCATACGTATGAGTGATTTGTTTCTTAAATTCCATTTAGTACTAATACGCCATGGTGAACACACATTTAATAGCAAGACCTTTTATGTAGTAAAATTTAATAAATGACTTTGGAGGTCACTGAAAGGTTTGAAAGTAATATTAAATCTTTAAAAAGCAATAGTAGAATGGAAAAATTCCAAATTTTTGGTTTAAGAACCTCTTATGCAAGAAGGAATATTTAAATCATCGTAATGATGGCTTGTAAATATTTATACTTACTTTGAACTCCAAACCAAAAAAAAAAAATAATATTAAATATTTTTGTAAAGAGATAAAACTTTTGTGGCTTAAAAATAAAATTTCTGATTAAATAGCATAAAAAAGTTTTTAAGGGAATTTGTATTTACCATAAAAAAATTTCTATGCTAAATTTCATTTATTTTCTAAAAGATACATATCTTGCTACACACATTAATTTATCTTTGATATAGAATTTTGTTGAAAAACATTTGTGCAAACATTCAGGAAAGGGCAGTACAAAACACTTACAAATATACGAACCATTTATTTTGAAAGTGGAATGAATCCGAGTCTCCTATCCCCAGATAATGGATATGGAGATGAAGGTGGTGTATTCTCCCACCAATGGTGCATCTTGTACAAGAGTGTTTCCTTAATTTAAAAGGCACATTACGGTTTCGGTGCAGGATCTTAGTCTTCGTTGCAGACAATATGCCAAGTGAGCAGTATATCATTGGCAAACATATAAGAGTGAAAGAGATAAAAAAGATATCATAGGAAAGAGGTCTAGACAACCTAAGCCTTTGAATACAGGTAAGGATTCCGACTCTGAATACTCAGATGATAATGTTTAACAACATAATTCCCAACAAGGATAAAGTGAAGCGAATGGCTTAAGAGATAAATGACAATATAGTTATTATATAGACCACCAAATATTGCTATCTGAAAGGAAGTTGATGAAGGTGTTCCAGAAGATCATATTGGATTAATTACAGGACACTCTTAAGAATATATCGGATTCATTTTTCACACCTGATGCAAAGAGAATTGGATGTACTAAGGAACTTAGAACAGACTCTTCAAATATACTGACAAAACAAAATCATACCTTTCTCAAAGAATTCTCCAGTTAGAATCACACTAGTAAGACAGATTAAGCTTAGAAAGCTTTTGTGACGATATTTTGCGAATAGAAAAACTTCTAATTGATTGCAAATTGCAAAATTTTCTCAAAAAATTACATACATTTCTTCGGTTCTACTTAGTTGATATTACCCCAGCAAAAATTTACATTGAAAAGTAATGAGTTAAAAAGCTAAAAAAGCCGCTTTTCACTGCTTCTTCATTAGCATTTTAACTCATTATCTAAATACGGTGATGACCATGTTCACTTACAAATCACTACTTATATAAGTACTTACAAATAAGGTGTTAAAAAATTATTTTGTTTTAAAAACAAAAAAATTGCTCCCAGAGAATACGGAGCTAGACTTCTTGTTCATTAGTGCGCTGTCATACTCACAGCAGCGCTGCGTAGTAATTTTATTATACCTCCAATAAAGGTTTTCACACAAAAAACCCATTTTCTTTCTGTGTGTGTAAAAAACAGTTGCTAGCGCGAGCTTCAAACTCAAAATAAAGTACTTACGTATCTGATTACATGTAAGTTATAGTAAGAGTAAGTAGTAGTCATTGAAAAGTATGTGGTTATATAAGTACAAGCCATTATCCAGTTTTTGCTGGAACATGAGTAATATCCATTAAAAAGTGTAAATTTTTCCATAACTTAATTCTAATAAGGTTCTATCGAAATCAAAAAACTTACCAAACTCAAACTAGCAGAACCAGAAATGAAAGCAATGAAAAAAAAATATTTACCTTTTTTAAACAAAAAGGTCAAGTGGCAAAAGTTTTGTAAGAGAATACAAAGCGCAATCTATATATATATAAAAGAGTAGTGTTACTGACTGACTGACTCATCATCGCACAGCCCAAGCGGCTGAATCTAGAATCATGAAATTTTGACAGTAGATGTGTATTTGGTTATATAGATCCACTAAGAAGGGATTTTTGGAAATTTGTACATTTACGGATAAAAAGGGAAAAAACGGGTAAAACAGGTTTTCTTAATTATATTACCTAATATTAGTGATACATGAAAAATTTTAAATGCACCTATATCTGAAATGTGAAATGTGTAACAAAGTTGATTTTGGTACCTTTTTTAGCCCTTTATAACTTTTTAACTAATAAACAAAAAAACATTTTTGTAAATATTTTGAATATATCTCCTAAAATTAGGAGACATCTGTTTCGTACTTTTTTATAATTCAGTCCTTTTTAGGTGTAAAAGGGAGAAAACTGTATTTTTGGTACTTTTTTTAGCACATTAAGAAAACTTTTTCAATTTATTGAAGTACTCCTATTTAATTACGGCCAACTCTGTAATATTTATTGAAACAAAATTTTTGCTATTTCACTGGGAAAAAAGTACCAAAAAGGGGAAAAACGGGAAATTTAATTTTATTCAAACTCATTGAGCCAATTTTTATAAAATTTGATAAAGTAGTTTATTTACTCACACAAAATAAGATATTGGTATATTATTTTGGAATTCGAGTACTAAGGGACCAAATTCGAGAAAATTTTTTGGTACTTTTTGAAAGCACAATTTTTCTGGAGTAGTATCTTTGAGTAGTATCTGTGATATAAAGATTTAAATACGGAACATTTTAGGGTAGCGAAGCACCCAGGGTATGCTAGTTTAGTAATAATGACAACAAAAAAACATTGTAGTTAAGTAGATTACAATGATTGTGTTTAAAAGTAACGATAATGTCAGTTTTGATTTTGCTATTGGTAGCGATATCAATGATAATGATGATGCTGGACGATAACCAATATTTTCTTTAAAGAAAAAACATGTTGCTAATATTTACCAATAAATTAAACACAATATAATAGGCCTTTAGTATAAATACAATAAATTATAGAAATGTCGGAGATACAACTAAACATTTGTTATATATGTAGATACTTAATTCTATTTTATTTCAAATCTATTTGTGTGAGTGAGCATTTATCAAATTGATGAGGGTTGCAGACCAATGGACCAATCTGTTTTCTAAATAACATAAAGTATTAGGGCAATTTCAACAAATTTATAAATGTTTATTTGGAAAATTGTTAATGTATATTTTATATGTTTTTTGTTTGTATTAAATTTTTATTGTTCATAATTATTGCAACAGCTGCTTATTACCAGGGAAACCAAATGTATGATTTTTTATGGTGCGTCGTATGAACTCATGGTCATCAGCTCCTTAGCACTTCTCGTTCGGACTCTATCGTGCTTTCAACAGACAGACGGACATGGTTAGATCGTCGTAGAATTTAATAAGGACCCAAAATATATATATTTTTGTGGGTCTGTGACCAATATTTCGATGTGTTACAAAAGGAATGACAAAAACAATATACCCCCATCTTTTTTGATGGTGGGTATAAAAATTCTATTTACAGCATATTTTCCTATTCATCATTACATTAATAGAGTTCCACGTTTCGGCGAATGACAAGAAAATCAACATCTAAACGTTTAAAGAAACACATTATAATAAATCGATCAAAACTAAAATCCTTCCATTTATGTGACTAAAATTTTATTTTGCTACATGGGCAAGAGTTCATTGATATTTATTAAGCTAAAAATGACAAGGAACATAAGGAAAATATAACATCTTAAAATACACAAGTCTTTCAAAACTAATACAACTATAAATATGTATATGTGAGCTTTCTTTATGATTCCTAAAACATTTTTTTTTGTTTCGTAATAAAATATACAAATTAACACAAAAATGTAGTTTATGTGTCAATTTTGTTAGTAATAAAAGGATAGCATTTACTACAAGAAGGTGCCCAGCAGTTCGGGGTGACTATTACGAACTAGTGATTTTAGAAATTTAGTTATAATAAGTATATATATTCTATAAGGAATACATTTTTGTCAAAAGTCCTGTGTGATTTTACTATCTCTGAAACGTTAATTTCTAAATTATTAGTCGCTTGTGTACGAATACATTTTATAGATACAAATATAAGAATAACATTTATATACAATATACGTATTTATATACATATATTTGTTGGTATACATAGTTTTGTAAACATACGAGAGCTGCTAATAAAGTTCTTTTAACAGAAAGTTCTTTTAAAGAACAACATGTTCATAGTCCTTATTAAATTCTAAGACGATCTTGCCATGTCCATCCGTCTGTCTATTGAAATCACGATCACGTGAACCTTCAGAAGATGACTTTAAAATATCCGTATAGTTATGAAATTAGAAGTTTTTTAGGAACCCAAATATCTCTACCAAATTTCATGTGCATCGGTTCATAATTGACCCTACTCCCCATATAATGTCATCATTAACGCTCATAATTGTTCATGAAAAACAAAATCAATATTTCTAAAGAATTTATGAAATTTTTGTGCTGATATTTGTAGCAACCAAAGGAATATTGGCATAGAATCACTTTCTGATTCGGCTAAGCTATGTCCGTCCATCCGTCTGTCTGTCCATCTGTGTGTCCGTGTTTGATGAAATTCGAAGAGGGCTTATATGGGGGCAGGAAGGTTAAATGAGGCTCGATCATTACGAAAATCAGCAATATCATTAAGACTTATATAAAACTAAGTTTTGTCGATTTTTTGGAGAGATACAAGAACATTTAACATATATGAGCTCAAAAGTGATATTCGGGGGCTAGGAAATAATGGACAAATTTTAATAATTTTTAATAGGCTTCGACCTTCGGCCAAAAGAAGAGTATGTGCTAAACTTTCTCATGAGCCTCTTGGTATATGTTGGATCATTATTTTTGGGTGTTACATCAGCACAAACGCATAATACACACCCCACTATAGTGGTGTAGGGTATAAAAACACACTTTAGGTATACTCATAACTAGTGTGGGGTGCCATATAGTCGGACATGTCCTACCATACTCTCTTACTTGTTTAATTTATTCTTTATTATTCTTTAAGCTTTAAAGGGAAGGGAGCTCGAGGCAGTTAACCTGACAAACGCAAAACCATTCGACGCAACAAAAGCTGAACTAAAAATATGGGTGAGAGAATCCAATAAGACCTCTTGGAATAATGAAACAGTGGGTAGAACCACGTAGATCCTATGGGGTGACCCTGATAAGAGCAAGACGAAAAATCTCCTCAATATGAGCAAGTATGAAGTTAGTATGATGGTACGTATTCTGAGTGGACACACAGGACTACGAGCACATCTCTGCAAAATTGGACGTGCGTATTCAGACGAATGTAGAGCATGTGGAGAGGACAGTGAAACTTTTAAACTTTGCTTATAACAAATTAATTTTGCTGATCCTATATTTTGTTTTGAATACTTTAAAAACCTCCCTCGTAACTTCCACAATGAATACAAGACATAAAACTTAATGTTTTTTAGGGGTGTTGAAATAAAAGTACAAAACTTTATAAGGTCATCTGTTAACAGTTGTTACTTTGTTGCTTTTGCTTTGTTGTTTTGTTGTTCCTAATAAAAATTATATTTTTGTTACCGATGATGTTACTGATTGTAATAATGAATTGATGGCTAAAGTTACACATTCTGCCATAAACAAATTCATTAAATTCTACTGATAAAGTCATAAAAGCACATAAATTAACTGAGGAAAAAGTAGAACAAATTTATGTACATAGGTACGTACATACATATACATATGGTCAATTCCATACGATTGTATGTGACATTCGCACGCCTTCAGAGTGGTATAGATTTTGTAAAATTAGGAGTACTTGGAAAACAATTTTGTCATTCTGTTCCATTTAAAGAATACTTTGCAAAAGGAATCATCACATTCGGAACCTTGTTTTCCAAAATATGGATTAAAATGTGGCGATATCATACGTGACAAAAAACGGATGTATTTTTAAAGTACATGTAAATATTTACGAAAATCTGCGAATTCTGTAGGTGTGTCTTTTTTGTTTTAATTTCTTACACTATGGGACACATTTTTCATTAGTAATCCATAATTTTTAAATAAAAAAAAAATTAATATAATTTTATAATGAACATTTTTAAATATCGTACGTGACACATCGTCTGTGACAGTTTTTTCTCCTGATTTTTTTTTTAGGTTATAAAATATATATTTTGGAAATATATGCATACACACACTTCAACAAATCAAGAGGAGTAGGAAAGTGCAGTCGGACATGGCCGACCTATACACATGTTTAAGCAATTTATAGATAAAAATAAAAAACTGGAGTTATATGGCGACTAGGGTCTAATATGGACCGATCCTCATAAAATTATAGGGTGTGATTTTAATTCATATAAAACTTATTTATGCCAAATTTTATCATAATACTAGTGATTAGAGGTGAGTTACGGACGTTTAAGTGTTTTTCTGAAATTAAACTTTGAATGGAACTAGGGTCAAATGAGGTCCAATCGTTATGAAAATCGTCATAGGCTTATAAACATTTTAGATCTGCCGATTTTTGAAAGGATAGTATTATAATTAACAGAATTATGAGATAAAAAGTGATATTTTCGGGTCCGTTTGTATGGCGGCGAGGTGTAAAAATAGACCGATTTCAAACATTTTCAACTGTCTTCGTCTTTGGTGCTACAAAAGATACATACCAAATTTTGTTGAATTATCTTAAAAAATGCAGAAGTTATAAGGGTTTTATTTTTCCAGTCGTGGTTTACCTTTTCATGGAATTGCCCATATGTATTTAATAAATCATAATTGATATAATTTATTAATTATGATAGCAAAAAGATTCGCTATCACTATTAATTATAATTATTAACATACGTTTTCTATTAAATAATTAATAATTTTTGTATACCTTCATCTTAAGGTATAACAACCGACGTCATTTTCTGAGCCGATTAAGCTATGTCCGTCCGTTCATCCATGTAAACAACAATTTTGATGATAATTCAAGTCTAGCCGATTGGTAGACTTTAAAGTGGTTGTAGTACCAATGCGTTACAAACATCAGCAAAAACGTATATTACCCTCTCCACTATAGTAGTGTAGGATATAAAAATTAATCACATTTTTTAATATGTATACTGATAACTGGACTATAGTACCATATGGCTGACCTTACCCGAATAAAGTTTATAATTTGTTAATATGTATTTGAAATAAATTAATTAAATATATGTGCTTATATGTGTAATGGTTTTAACTTTGGAAATTATTTGGTTTTTATTATCTAATAGTTAGATATAGTTTATCTTGTGCTAATATTGTAATATAATACTTTGAACTTAAAATATTTTACATAATATAGGATTATTCCAATTACAAAATAGCTGCAATAATTATTGGAATATTTACAAAATTAATTAGTTAAGCATCAGAGTTATCAACATCTACACCTTCAAATAGTACTTCTAATCTGTCTCTGTAAGTAGAATAAAAAAATATAATATAATATTAATGACATTTTATAACAATAATATTTAAGGATATCTTTTCGATAAAAATCAAATATAAAAGTACAAATCATTTCAATTCCATAGACAGAAATAAAACAAAATATCTCAATAAAAACAAACATTAAAAGATGTAATTGATTTAAGATTTTTTTGATTGAATCGCACCCAGGTAAAGAAATATTTCCATCTTAATTACTATCATCATGAATTGAACTGGATATAAAAGTGATAGGTCAAAAACGAATAACAAGACCAATAATGCTCTTTTGGAATGAAAGAAATAAAAACAGCAACTATACTTCACAAACTTGACCATATAAAAGCAGTGAAATCTAAGCGAAAGAGCAATTAGAAAGAGTGGAAGTAAAAATGACTATCCATCGTTAAAGTGTGTTAAAACTACAATAATAGAAAACTGAAAAAGTAGAGCAATCTTAAAGTATGTTGATGCATAAAAGCGGACTAGATATTAATCCACAATATGGAAGATTTGACGAAGCATCATTCCATTACATTGTCTGACAGTATGTATTTTGTAATTAATATTCTGAAATTCCCAGATATAAAACCCTGAAAATCAATCTGTAAATAACGAAGTTATGGGTCCGAAGAAACCTATGAAAATAGTGTAAATAAGTAAATAAGTAAAAGTGCTATATTCGGCAGTGTCGAATGTTATGTACCCACCATTTAATCATGTGCAATAAATTCAATTCGATCAATTATGGACCGATTTTCAAAAAATTTGACAAAGATTTTGGTTAAAATTAAACTTGTTATGTTGAATCTCGTTGCTATCAATGATTTCTAAGCCTTATATGGAGGCTTAGATCCATTATGGCCCGATCCTTATAAAGTATGACAGAAAGATTTTAGTTAATTTAAATCTAGTTTATGACGAATTTCATCGTATGGCTGTTAATGTCATTCTATAGGGTAAAATTTGTCTTGAAGCAAGATACGAGCGTTATAGTCATTTTCTGAAGGGGAACTTATAAGTGGAGTCAACTATGGATCTATAATCATAAAATTTTTATAGAGATTTTAGTTTATATAAAACTTTGTTCTTGGCTAATTTTGTTGCTATACAGGCATTCTGGAGTAAGTTACGAGCTTAAAGGTCATTTTCTGAATGGGCCTTATATGGGTATAGGATAATTAAAGAACTGATCCACACAGGGAAATTTTAGTTTCTTTAAATACTGTCTAATTTCGTTGTTATACTATAATGCTGTAGCAAACTATGA
Organism: Lucilia sericata; assembly: GCF_015586225.1. Lineage (NCBI taxonomy): Eukaryota > Metazoa > Arthropoda > Insecta > Diptera > Calliphoridae > Lucilia > Lucilia sericata. The sequence continues at coordinate 116,931 of NW_023994180.1, read as the reverse complement.
GTAATTTTCTGAAAGGGACCTAATATAAGAAGTAGGGTCAATTATGGACCGATCCTAATAAAAATTCGTAGTGATTTGAGTTCATATAGAACTTTAGAATTTCGTTGCTATACAAGTATTTTTGAGCAAGTTATGAGCATTAAAGTCCTTTTCTGAGGGGGACCTTATATAAGGGGTAGGTTCAATAATGGACCGATCCCAAAAAAAAACTTTAGAAAAATAATTTCAATGCTATACAACGTGTTTATGTTGAATTTCATCGTTATACATGCTTTTTAAAGCCAGTTAAGAGCATTATAGTCATTTTCTGAAGAGGTCCTTGTATGGGGCTCTAAGAGGAAATCGTGTACCGATATTGCTCATTTTCAATACCAAGCAAAGTGCATCAACTAAAAATATTTGTACAGACGGACAACCAGACGGTCGTCTTAGAATCTAATAAGTACCCAGAATATATGTTTATAGGGGATTTCACGACAAGTGACCCAACTTTCAAAACCGATATCTTCCGATCGGAAAAATAGGTAATAAGTTGCATAAGAAAGATAAAACACATGTTTTGCAAAATTGTCAAAGTTTGACCTACTGTAAGTTAGTACTTGACATATCTTGTTGAAAAATTGTGTCATCCTAATACGGTTTCAAAAAGTTGGGTCACTTGACATGAAATACCCCCCTATACTTTTATGGGTTTTAGACCAAAATTTACAAACGGAATAACAATATCAATATATCCCTCCTCTTTTTTTTTAATGGTGGGTATACAAATTCGAATCATTCGGTCATTGAAAACAACAACATTCAGCTTCATATGTTGTTGTATTTAGTTTATCTTGTGTATTAAAATTAACGACAGGTTGTTCTTATATATCAAGCTGTATGTTGTTATTGCCAAAAAGTATGGTATAGTCAGGGATGGAAGATTATGTATGAGATAAAAAAATACGTTTTAAAAATTTTTCAAAAAACACTATAGTGAATGGTATATAAGATTCGTCACAGCCGAAATTTCTAACACTTCTAGATATATTTTCCTCTGTAAAGTCAAAATTGCAAAAAACTATTTTTTTGCCAGTAATGTTTTTTCTTTGTTTTGTGTAAAGTTTTTCATAAAATTTTTAGTTACCTTGGATAATTAAGTATGTTTAAACAATAAGTTTTTGCTGATTCTGGGTTAACACAAAAAAGTTTGCCACCATCAGAATTCATTTCCATTGGGTTTAGATATGTAAGTTCTGCGCTAACGGCAATAGTTAGAAAAGCAAGGAACTGTATATAAGAAGAGAAGAAAACAAAGCAAAATTTATATTAATTGTTAAAAAATTTATATAGTTTAATTTTACACTTACCGCCAAAATTATGTGTGTTAATTTTAAAAATTGCATTTTTCTTTCTTTTTCTGTTAAGATTTAAAGCAATATTTGAAGAATCTTATAGCAATTTTTGTGTGTGTGATTTTTAACTTGTTGTTGTTGGTTTATATTCTGTTTTTTATAATAAGAATAAATTTAAAATTATTTTGTTATTTATATAAATATTTTAGCTTTTTTTACTCGCAGTCGTACTTAAACTGAAACCGATATGTTTAAAATAAACTGTTGCATTGAGAGAATCTTTGTTTAATGTTTATATACTTTATCAGTAATCACTGATAAGTCAAGTATTTCGCTCGTAGTCTGTTTGTGAATGACAAAAAATAATATTGAGAGAGAATATACTTAAAGAAATTGTGTCGTCAATAAAATTACTGTTTTTTTAATCTTGAATTTCAATAAATAAAGAAAAACCCCGTGAGAAGTAAAGCCAAGTAATTATGTTCGAAATAATATTATATATTGAGGCTATTCACAGTTGGCGGATGAGTAAGTCTATAGAAATTTTAGTTACTTGTTTGAAAAGTCTATATGGAAAACAAATATATACTAAACCATAATCTAAGATGAACATATACATATGCATGTATATGTTGTTCTTGACCTTTAATTAAAAAAATTACAGGTTTCGTTTCATATAGTTATATAAAGATTTGCCATTAACAAATTAACGTAAATACCCAAACTTATAAAATAATTAGCTAAGAAAGAGATGACTTGGTGATTCACAAAAAAAAAAAAAAAAAAAAAAATTAAATTATATACATATTTTTTGCAAGAAAACAAACTCACAGATAACAAACGTGTTTTTCCCAATCCCAAAATAAATCAGAATATCAGAAACTCACAACAAATTTTTTAAATGAATACTAAATATGTCATAATAAGTTCAACGTTGTTATAACAGAATAAATACTTGGGGAATACCATCAGCGTATGTACATATATACTGATTTGCAACGGAAATTCAAATTACTTGAAATAATATTCTTACTTAAGTGAGAGTAGAAGAACAACAAAAAAGTTACAGTTGTATTTATATTGATTTAAGTAAATATTTTTTTTAGCGTAAAAAAAACTGTATGTTTATCACTTTAATATACTAAAACTGATGTAGTTTTAAACAGTTCTGAGAAAAATAAATTTTATTTGCACCATTTAATGTGTTTCTGCTTGTAGTTTTAATATCATTTAGTGAACAATGAAATTGATTTTCTATGCATTATATTTTTTTAATGTTTTTCTAAATGCTTTGTTTTAATTGAACTCTTTATATGTGGTGCAGCAACAATAAAGCAAGTATTCGAATACTCAATATTTACACAATTTCAAGTGAATTTCAAAAAGTGTTCCATATTATATGATCCATTTGTTACCACAATTTACTCATTTATTAGCATTATGCAGCAAGTTATAAGCATTAAAGTCAATTTCAGAGGAGGACTTTATATGAGGCGTAGAGTAAAGTTAGACCGAATTTCATAAAATTTTACAGATAGATTGTAATCCTTATAAAACTTGTTTTTGTCGGGCAAGTTATGAGCTAGGGTCGATTTTGGACCGATTTTCAAAAAATTTTACAAAGATATTTCTTATTGAACATGTTTAAGTCGAATTTCGTTGCTATATGAGCACTACAGTCATTTCCTGAGAGGTACTTTATATGAGGCATAGGTTCAATTATCGACCGATCGTAATAAAATTTTACAAAAACAATTTGGCCGCTATAAGATTTGCATAGACTCGTTGTGTTACAGATGTTACCCATTTTCAGTACCGAACATCAAATTAAAAGTATTTGTGCAAAATTTGTGCTCTCTGAGTCGTTAGACAAACGGACGACGAGTCCGTCTTAGAGTCGAATACATTAATTTTTTTGGGTGCAAACATACTCAGCAACAACTTAGTTAGTTAGTTAGTTAGTTAGTTAGCTAGTTAGTTAGTTAGTTAGTTAGTTAGTTAGTTAGTTAGTTAGTTAGTTAGTTAGTTAGTTAGTTAGTTAGTTAGTAGTTAGTAGTTAGTTAGTTAGTTAGTTAGTTAGTTAGTTAGTTAGTTAGTTAGTTAGTTAGTTAGTTAGTTAGTTAGTTAGTTTAGTTAGTTAGTTAGTTAGTTAGTAGTTAGTTAGTTAGTTAGTTAGTTAGTTAGTTAGTTAGTTAGTTAGTTAGTTAGTTAGTTAGTTAGTAGTTAGTTAGTTAGTTAGTTAGTTAGTTAGTTAGTTAGTTAGTTAGTTAGTTAGTTAGTTAGTTAGTTAGTTAGTTAGTTAGTTAGTTAGTTAGTTAGTTAGTTAGTTAGTTAGTTAGTTAGTTAGTAGTTAGTTAGTTAGTAGTTAGTTAGTTAGTTAGTTAGTTAGTTAGTTAGTTAGTTAGTTAGTTAGTTAGTTAGTTAGTTAGTTAGTTAGTTAGTTAGTTAGTTAGTTAGTTAGTTAGTTAGTTAGTTAGTTAGTTAGTTAGTTAGTTAGTTAGTTAGTTAGTTAGTTAGTTAGTTAGTTAGTTAGTTAGTTAGTTAGTTAGTTAGTGTTAGTTAGTTAGTTAGTTAGTTAGTTAGTTAGTTAGTTAGTTAGTTAGTTAGTTAGTTAGTTAGTTAGTTAGTTAGTTAGTTAGTTAGTTAGTTAGTTAGTTAGTTAGTTAGTTAGTTAGTTAGTTAGTTAGTTAGTTAGTTAGTTAGTTAGTTAGTTAGTTAGTTAGTTAGTTAGTTAGTTAGTTAGTTAGTTAGTTAGTTAGTTAGTTAGTTAGTTAGTTAGTTAGTTAGTTAGTTAGTTAGTAGTTAGTTAGTTAGTTAGTTAGTTAGTTAGTTAGTAGTTAGTTAGTTAGTTAGTTAGTTAGTTAGTTAGTTAGTTAGTTAGTTAGTTAGTTAGTTAGTTAGTTAGTTAGTTAGTTAGTTAGTTAGTTAGTTAGTTAGTTAGTTAGTTAGTTAGTTAGTTAGTTAGTTAGTTAGTTAGTTAGTTAGTTAGTTAGTTTAGTTAGTTAGTTAGTTAGTTAGTTAGTTAGTTAGTTAGTTAGTTAGTTAGTTAGTTAGTTAGTTAGTTAGTTAGTTAGTTAGTTAGTTAGTTAGTTAGTTAGTTAGTAGTTAGTTAGTTAGTTAGTTAGTTAGTTAGTTAGTTAGTTAGTTAGTTAGTTAGTTAGTTAGTTAGTTAGTTAGTTAGTTAGTTAGTTAGTTAGTTAGTTAGTTAGTTAGTTAGTTAGTTAGTTAGTTAGTTAGTTAGTTAGTTAGTTAGTTAGTTAGTTAGTTAGTTAGTTAGTTAGTTAGTTAGTTAGTTAGTAGTTAGTTAGTTAGTTAGTAGTTAGTTAGTTAGTAGTTAGTTAGTTAGTTAGTTAGTTAGTTAGTTAGTTAGTTAGTTAGTTAGTAGTTAGTTAGTTAGTTAGTTAGTTAGTTAGTTAGTTAGTTAGTTAGTTAGTTAGTTAGTTAGTTAGTTAGTTAGTAGTTAGTAGTTAGTTAGTTAGTTAGTTAGTTAGTTAGTTAGTTAGTTAGTTAGTTAGTTAGTTAGTAGTTAGTTAGTTAGTTAGTTAGTTAGTTAGTTAGTTAGTTAGTTAGTTAGTTAGTTAGTTAGTTAGTTAGTTAGTTAGTTAGTTAGTTAGTTAGTTAGTTAGTTAGTTAGTTAGTTAGTTAGTTAGTTAGTTAGTTAGTTAGTTAGTTAGTTAGTTAGTTAGTAGTTAGTTAGTTAGTTAGTTAGTTAGTTAGTTAGTTAGTTAGTTAGTAGTTAGTTAGTTAGTAGTTAGTTAGTTAGTTAGTTAGTTAGTTAGTTAGTTAGTTAGTTAGTTAGTTAGTTAGTTAGTTAGTTAGTTAGTTAGTTAGTTAGTTAGTTAGTTAGTTAGTTAGTTAGTTAGTTAGTTAGTTAGTTAGTTAGTAGTTAGTTAGTTAGTTAGTTAGTTAGTTAGTTAGTTAGTTAGTTAGTTAGTTAGTTAGTTAGTTAGTTAGTTAGTTAGTTAGTTAGTTAGTTAGTTAGTTAGTAGTTAGTTAGTTAGTTAGTTAGTAGTTAGTTAGTTAGTTAGTTAGTTAGTTAGTTAGTAGTTAGTTAGTTAGTTAGTTAGTTAGTTAGTTAGTTAGTTAGTTAGTTAGTTAGTAGTTAGTTAGTTAGTTAGTTAGTTAGTAGTTAGTTAGTTAGTTAGTTAGTTAGTTAGTTAGTTAGTTAGTTAGTTAGTTAGTTAGTTAGTGTCTATGGTATGTTCATGAAACCTTTTAGTGTAAATACATGTAATACTGCATGAAAAATTGTCCTTGCTAAGATAAACACAAATTTGATAAATTTATTTAACATTTCTTAAATTCTTACATATATACAACACTAAAAAATAATAACAATGTTTTAGTAACAACAAAATAACGAAAAAATATTCCAAATAAAAAACGCTCTCTTTTATCTTAATGACTGCGCTGCACCAACAACTAACTCCTCAGTTAATATATATTTTCTTAACTCTTATACAACAAAGTAGAGAGAAAATAAACACAATACTCATGTCCTTGTTAACTGTTATTTTCACATACATATTAGTTTTCTTGCAGCTGCAGAAAGGATGTTTGAGAGTTTAGCATTTTTACTTTGTTTTTTGTTGCATATTTTTTGGCGCTACACCCCAAAAATGACGTTTCTTTTACAGAAGAGAAAGTTTAATATCTCTCAATTTATATGTTAATTCTGTGTTGTCTGTTTTATTTATTATATTTTTTCTAAGTACCACATAGCCTCATTGTTTTGTAGTAAGGTCAGTAGTAAATTTCGATCCAGCCGGCTTGGACGTAGTACGTAAAATTGTGATAATAATAAAAAAATTTTAAAAAATACGTGAATGAAAACAACTGAAATGTTACTGAACCCCAAAAAACTTGTTTAAGAAGCATAATCTCAACCTCATATATAAAACAACAAAAATTAATAATACAAATAATTTTTAAGTGTAAAAAAATAACAACAATTAATTACTAAAACAATATTTTAAACCACAGACAAAAAATTATACGAAAAAAAAAAAACAAAAATGAAATAATTTAATAAAAAGTTTTTTAAAAAATTAATTTATACCATTAATGATTTTGTCGTTTTAAAAAGTTTAAAATAATTTCCAGTTTTTTGTGCATACAAGTACATGCAATGTATGTACTTGTATGTTATACATAAGCATGTACTTAATACAATTTATTTCAAAAATGTAATAATCTTGTATGGAATTTGATTCAATATTAACAATAAAACAAGTGTTTTAATTTTGACCTTTAAAACAAGAAATCACTCTCAAAATAATACAGATTTTTTGAGAATATGTAAAACTGTATGAAAGACTTTTTCGAAAGCTAGAATGGCGATATTAGCGAATACAATTTACTTAAGGTCGTAGTGGACTTTAATAAAGCCATAACCGAATTCTTCGAAAACTCTGCATCATGTGAGTACCATTCCACTTTGGGATTGCCTGTAATGAAATAGCGAATGATCTGCTATAAAGGGAAATTAAGTTCAATTGACGAATACAAAACCGTTCGACACAACGAGGATAGAATTTAAAACATGGGCGAGAGAAACAGTGTCTAGATCCCAAACATAATATACATATTATGTCCCTTAAGTGTTCTGATTGAAAAAATCTGACTACGTAACGGAAACTAAGCTTCTGTCATATTGGATCATAATTCATTTCATTAATAGCTATATATATATTTCCACCAACATCTTCCATTAAAGGATCAACATGCCCGCACCGGCCTACGCGTATTTTTCCGACTTATACATACATCGAAAACCAAACCTAGCCACATGAATGTCTTAAAAACGTTATATATATAAAAAGTAGATTTATGAAAATCTTGCAGTTACTGAGAATTTTAATGAAATTATTTAAAATTTTTGAATTATGCAAAGTTTTTTACTTTTGAATGAAAATTGTTCTATTCATAAAGATGTTCTACAAACGTTTTCTAACCTTTAATCCTATTAAGTTATAAGCATAACAGGGTGACAAAAGTTGATTAAAACAATGTTTAATATAAATTTTTTTTAGCTTTTAAGAAAATTAACAAAATTAATATGGTGGCAGAAAAAGACAAGTTTATGGTACATACAGGTTGGCGTTTTCAGTCTTCAAAAAATTTGTGTGACAAATTTTGAGTCATTATTTTCAACATGAATGATTTGAATGCTTTATCAGTGGTAAAACAAATACAGTAAATGTTTTAGTTTGAATTTCAATTTATATTTACTTTAATAATACCGACAAAATCAAATATGTATGTATATCATAATTTAATTAGATTATTAAATATTTATGTATTCAAAATACACATGTAATATGTTAAATAACACTGTACAACACAAAAAAAAAAACAAGTAAGAAAGTATAGTCGGGCGTGGCTGACCATATGATACCCTACACCATTTATGAATATTATATGTGATTTATTTTTCATAATAAAGCATTTATCTTCAATATTCCATTGTTCCGATACATTTAAGCAATTTATGGATGAAAAACTAATTTTCTGAAAGAGGCTTTATATGGGGACTAGGGGCAAATATGGACCAAGCCCGATAAAATTTTGTGAATATATTTATATTTACGTAATATTTTATTGTGCTGAATTTCATCGCGATATTTGTGTTTATAAGTTAATTTGGGACATTCAAGTAATTTTCTGAAGAGGACTTTGTATGGGAGCTAGGGTCAAATGGGGCCCGATCTTTATGAAATTTGGCAGGGTCACCAAGACTTCTATAAAACTTAGTTGTGCCGTATTTTATCGATATATCTGTATATTTAACATAATTATGAGCTCAGAAGCCCTTTTCGGGGGTTCTGTTCTATGGGGGCTTGGGTCAAATAAAACGTGCGTGCCAAATTTCATCCAATTATCTTGAAAATTGCGACCTGTACCTTGCGCACAAGGTTTACATGGACAGCCAGCCAGCCAGCCAGCCAGCCAGACGGACGGACGGACATAGCTTAATCGACTCAGAAAACGATTCTAAGCCGATTGGTATACTTTAAGGTGGGTCTAGGACGAATATTTTTGTATGTTACAAACATCAGCACAAATCCAATATACCCTCCCCACTAAAGTGGTGTAGGGTATAAAAATAAAACAAAAAAATATGACAAAAACAAAAGACACGTGTTTCGTTTGAGGGGAGTTAAAGTTTCCCAACTCTGGCACATTCTTATTGTTAATCGGCATAAGTAACAATAAGACCCTTCCATTTTAGGTATAAAATGTGTTCAGCAATATCCCAGCAAAAAATCTGAAGTTTTTGGTAATAGCCAGTAGTTATTTCATACATTACTTGGTAATGAGTGTTCATTATCATCCACATTATTTCATTTAGCTGAATAGGTTATTACTGGTAAAGAACAAAACAATTTGGATTTGTTATGGCTCAATTGTCTAGGTCGTTCATTTAACAAACAGGGGTTCGTGGTTCGAGCCCTGCTGGATACTGTTTATTTTTTCAAAATGACATTCATTTATATATTTTTGTAAAAAGCCGTTCTCAAAATTATAAAAAGCAACATGTTAATGGAGCATCGAGTAAGAGGCTGGAGTGAGAAACATAGAAAACAACAGAATGCCTGAGTTCAAATCCCGGCCGAGGAATTTTTTTATTTTTTGTTTTCTACATACAAAGTCGGCCCAAAATAACTAGCTATCACATAACATATTTGTAGGTTTATTTGTAACTATTTATTTCGCAAAGTTTTTGTAATCAAATTAGTAACCATTTATTAATTTGTTTAAGGTAGGTACATATTATTTGAACCTCGTCGAACAAAAATAATTAGTTATTCACCCCAAAAGTAATTAGTTTCCACGTGATTCCATTATTTCTTTCTAGATTACTAGGTAATGAAAATTTTTGCTGGGATAATGTAAAACATTACGGAGAACATTTTTGTAGAAAATGTTAACTCCTCAAGTATCAAAATTTTCGAAATTTTTTTCATGCTAAATTTTTGGGGTACTTTAAAATAAAATTCTTAATAAATGCGAAATTAACCCTAAGCTCTCTTTTGTTGTCATATTTCTGACTTTCTGGTTGCATTTTCCATATTTGTCTATTCAGGGACTTATAGTAAAATTTCAGGGAGAATATTTTTGCGGAAAATTTAATCCCTTAAATCCCGGTTTTAATAGTGTTTTTGCTCTTTATTTAAAAGCAGGACAAAAAATCCTATACCTTGAGGAGTTAGAGGGTTAAAATATTCTACAAAATGTTTTCCGTAATATTTTACATATACCTAAAATGGAAGGGTCTCATGATTGCTTATGCCGATTAACAATAAGAATGTACCAGAGTTGGAGAACTTTAACACTCGCTCAAATGAAATTCAGATGTAAACTTTCAAAACGCCGATACACGTGTCTTTTGTTTTTGTCTCCTCTATCAAAATTTATTGGTCGGACCTTGTAATTTTGGAAAAAAATTGATTTTGTTGTATAGTGTAATTTATTATATTATATGTTTCTCATAAGATACTTGTCATAAAACCAATAAAATATTGACCTTTTCAGATAAGAAATCAACAATTGTATGAATATATCTCTATTAATACCAATATGGTTTAATATACCATACAACTACATGTAACATAGAATCTGTCGAAAAGAAAAACTAAACAATCCTGAGGGTTATTATGAAAATAACATAACATTTATGCCAAGACCTTTAGATATTACATTTATTACATAAGTATAAAATCAAATGAATATATCTAACTACATACGTATACGTACATACATACGTATGTATGTATAAAGTAATAAACAGAATAAAAGTGTCAAAAGGACTCTTATGAGTATAATTGAGTACTACCATATTCTTCTACAAACATACACATACATACATATATAAATACTATATATGTGTTTATATGCATCGTGTACGTTTGACTCAGTTTTCTTCATTTCATTGCAAACTCCTCGCTTCCTTTGCTGCCAAATTGTATTACAGTGGCGCTTTGTGTCTAACGTCAATACACACAGTGTCTAACTAATCACTCATTTATTACAATACTGTCATAATTCAAAAAAAAGCGGTTTAGAGAAAAACGACTTTAATTGTTTTATATTTTATTATTTCTGAAATAACTTTAAAAAAATTATCGGATTTTAAACATAAACATCGGAGTTATGCTAGTCTTGTAGTAAATGGACGCTATGTTTTAACTTTTACTCTGTTTGTTAGTTAGCTACACAAATATTAATGTTAAACAACATTGAAATTGCTACATATATACATATGTACAATTTTACATATGTATATATGTAGCAATTTTCTTAGTATTAGTTTACATAAAAATGCTTATTCCCAGTCGGCATTTTGCAGATTTGTTAGGTGACTAATTACCCAAATGATTTAACTGCTTTTAATAAACTTTTATATTTTATGACGTCAGGACAAAAAATTTTACAAATAATACAAAGAACTAAACTTTTATTGTTGGCGAAAGCAATTTTTGGACCACCTTAATAAGAGTCAAATAAAGTCCGATCATTTCGAAATTCGGCAAGGTCATCAAGGCTTGTATAAAACTTAGTTGTGCGAACTTTCATCGAGATACATTTATATTATACATAATTATGAGCTCAAAAGCCCTTTTCGGGAGGTTCAGTTGTATGGGGGCTAGGTGAAATAATGGACCGATTTTAACCATTTTCAATAGGCTTCGTCCTTGGGTCGAAACTCCAAATTTCATCAAATTATCTTGAAAATTGCGACCTGTACTTTGATAACAACGTTCACATGGACACACCCACGGTCGGACGATGGGACAGACATCGTTAAATCGACTCAGAAAGCGATTCTGAGTCGATCGGTATACTTTAAGGTGGGTATAGTACTAATATTTTAATGCGTTACAAACATCAGCACAAACGCATAATACCCTTCCCACTATAGGGGTGTAGGGTATAACTACACTATTAATTGGTGGTAACTGCAATTTTAATTCCTAGTATGACCTCAGTATTGTTGGCAATCTTGTACGAAAATGTTCACAGATTCACTACACACATATAAACTTTATAGAACTTTATAGGAAATTGGCATGTTTTCAAGTTTTCTTTCTTTTTGTTTAACTTGTTTCTCTCTATAACCCATTTGCTGCTGCAACTAAAAAAAAATTTATCAATTAAAAATTAAGTACTTTTGATCAGATGTTCAGATACCATAATTCAAATAGTATCTTCAAATTAAGAATATTGTTTTAAAATTTAAAGTACAATGCTTTTCCATAAGCCATTTAAGTTCCATATCATAATCCTGATACCAATACTTCCCCTGTTCCTCTATCTGTATACCCGTATGTCTATATGTTGCGAAGAATTTTCTAAAGATTTCTAATGATGGTTTTTTCATATTTGGTCACAATTTATTCCAACCAAACAACATGTACAAATGAAATTTTCATCAACTTGTATTTCACAAATACGAATAACTATATTGCAAAAACTTTTAAGCGCAAACAGGTGTACAAATTGCATTGACAACATTACAACAACAACTCCTGAATATCGAATTTCTTCTACGAATGTTAGAATATTTGATTATAATTTAAGATATGATCATTTGTTGCAAATTGCAATCAACATTTACATTGATATTGCAACATGTACAAGTAACTACATTCATATGTATGGCATTCTATGTATTTGTGGTTCAAACGATTTTGTATGTAGAAAACGTAATGACTTTATATTTACGTGTGCTGTTGGTGGCTTGTAATTGGATGTGAGTATTACATTTTCCAAGAGGAAGAAGAAAACTAGGTTATTAGATTTGTAACCACTAAAAATTGAAGCTTAGTTATTAATCTTACTAGCAAATGTTAAACATGTTGGAAATTCATGGGTTACAAAACCCGGAATTTTCTAAATGAAAAATTACATAAGTATTTAATACTATTCGCTCGCTTCAACCTTAAATTTTATTACTTTTTATACCCAAAGAGACATACATACATACATACATGTATGTATATTAGGGTGTCCTGAGGAATAGTTTTTTTTAGAATCTTATGTAAGAATACCTCTCAATCGATGCGTATTAATGTACGGAATACGAGAAAAGTAAAAAACGCTTTTATTTTACTTTCAAGTGATTATCTAAATTAGGCGTATACTTAATATTTTTAATATCTATAAATAATTAACATGTATACGTACAGGTGTCGTTAATAAATGCAGTGTAATTTCACAATATAAAACATTTCACTTTAAATGAGATGTAGTTCTTTTTTGCAAGATTATAATTTTTGTTTGCAAAAATGACTCCGAGGTCCCCAAACCTTTGGAGGTCCATATAAAATGCATGAATTTGGGCAAAACTAGGAGGCAGGGGTCTTTTTTTGGTCTTTATCACCTAGTAATAAAAACAATTCCTACAAAAAAGTAGTCCACGGGACACCCTAATGTACACATGTATTCATGTATATTTTGCAGTTCCTACACATGTCATTCGTTATGGAAATAGTCCACAAATTTTAAGACAAAAATTCAAATAAAAGAACTTGTCAATGTTTAGATAAAAGAAAACCACAAATGTCATGAAAAGACATTGTAAAAATTTATATTAAAAAATAAATCAACATCAATGTGGTCTCATCCTGGATGCTATAATACAAAATTAAAATTTACAAAATTGAACAAATTACAATTAAGATGCTATGGTAGCCATGAAATTTCATTATATAACCATTCATTTTATTGTTTTTTTATCTTTTTAAGCATAAGCTTAGTTGCCTAAATTTTAAGGAATCAAAATTTATGAGGCTTGTTTTACAATTGGACATTTGTATTATAATTTTATTTAACTTAATTTTGTGTTTTTTGTTCTTTTTATCTTCTTGACTGTATAGAAATTATTTATTTGAAATGGTTACCATTTACTCTTATTGTCGTTTTTCTCAGTGAAAATCCCCTCCAGTTATAGTCGTATCTTACACGTGTGGTACTAAATGGCTTTTTAACTTTTTAGTACAAGTATCTTTTAAGTATCTTGTTGTTGTTGTTGTTCTACAAACTTTTTTCTACTTTACTTTTGTTTTGTATACCCTACACCTACAGCCTTTGTGCTGATGGTAGTAACACCCATTGAGGTAGGTCCTAAACCTACCTTAATATATACCAATCGGCTCAGAATCACTTTCTGAAACGATTAAGCACTATCTGTCTGTCCGTCTGTCTATCCGTCCGTCTGTCTGTCTGTCTGTCTGTGTGTTTGTCTGTCTGTGTGTCTGTCTGTCTGTATGTCTGTCTGTCTGTATGTCTGTCTATCTATCTGTCTGTCTGTCTGTCTGTCTGTCTGTCCGTCTGTCTGTCTGTGTGTCCATGAAATGCTAGTTTTCACGCTACAATATAGTTTGATGAATTTTTCAAGATAATTTGATGAAATTTGGCTCATTTCTCTTGATTCAGGGACAAAGCCTAGTGGAAGTGTTTGAAATCCTCAATTATTTCACCAAAATTTATAAGGATTGACCCATATTTACCCTTGACCACGTATAACTCCTCTTGCAAGAAATCACTTTTTAGTCAAAAATGTTTTAAAATATTTCAGAAAAAATCCAGATTTATAGCATAACTCACTGGTGTAGAGTATCAAATGACCGACCATGGCCGACTATAAATTATTACTTGTTTCATTTATTGTTGTTTCTTCTTTTTACAAAAAGTTTGCAAATAAACAATTAGAAATACAATGTCTGTTGTATGAGTAAAAGACTATTGGCCTCGTTATCTTGTAAAAATAAAATTTCAATTTTTAAGTAGACTGTTGCAGTTACCACAATAACCAACTCAAACTCTTTTTTTTTAGTGAAAGTATGAATTATGTCAGGAATCTTAGGTATTCTGACAACATTGTGTAAGTCATATTTTACTCAACTACTACTGTTTTACTTAAAAATAAAAATGTTCACATTTTTTTTATAAAAGAAAAACATTTTAAAAATCTAGAAAAATTGTGGTAAACTAAAGCAAAATGCTGAGTGTTGAGGTTTTCATAACTAAAACTACTTTGTGTTTTTTTATACTTTTTCATACTTAAGAGGATTATAGTAAAAATGTGCTAAAATATGCGTCATATTATGTTGAGCTTATACTAAACGTAAGTAGGAAAAGTGCGAGGTCGACTAGTTATTAACCATTAAAAAAAAAAATTTCATTTTGCATTAAATATTAAAACGTTTTAAAAGCATTATGTTTAGTTAATTGTTGTAGAAATTAGCGAATAATTAATTTATTTTTAAGTAGGAATAATGATGCATAAATGAGTAAATAATTGCTCATATAACAATTTAAATAATTTTAGAATATTTAAGTTGTTTAACGAAACACAAACAAACTGTTTTAAAAATACTATCATACCCTCTACTACTACAGAAAATTGTACTGGTACTTAAGAACCCTGAAACACATTTTGTACTTTTAGTAGTAGAATTGTAACAACTAAAACTACAAATGACGTCGTTGAGTTTTATATTAATATTTTTAGTTTTTACTTTTAGTTTTCTTTTATTTTTTGTAGCTCCTTTTTTATTCTATTTTAAAATCTGTTGTTTTTATCATAATTGCTGGAAAATGTTACCCCTTATTACCACTTTGGAACATGTAATGTTTATTTAAACTGCATTCTTTTTCAATTTTGTTTTAACTAACATTCTATTTTAATATGAATTTAAGTGAATGCTTAACATTAGTTTTATTCAGATTTAAAAATGAGTTTAGAAAATGCTAAGCTTTTCATACTTTAAAATCTGCATTAAAACATGTAAAAACGAGTATGACCTACCATATGATACCCTACACCAGTGATTATGCTAAAAATGTGGATTTTTTTTTTAATTATAAAGCACTAAATTCTGAAATATTTTAACAATTTGTTGACAAGAAAGTACTTTCTAAAAGAAGGGTTATAAGGAGGCAGGGATTTAATTTGGGTCCATCTTTATAAGTTTTGGTAGAGAGATTTACGTCTACATTAAAGTTATTTATGCAGAATTACAGCGTGATATTACTGTTTATAAGTGAATTTTTACCATCAAGTCATTTTCTGAAGGGGACATTATATGGGGGCTAAGGTCAAATGGGACCTGACCATTACAAAAATCAGTTGTATTTTTTAGGCTTATATAAAACTAAGTTTCGCCAATTTTTTAAGAGATGCATGAACATTTAACATATTTATGAGCTCAAAAGCCCTATTCGGGGTAACGGTTGTATGGGGGCTGAGATTAATAATGGACCCATTTTAACCATTTTCAAATAAATGGGTCAAAAGAAGAGTATGTGTCAAATTTCATCAAATAATCTTGAAAATTGCTATCTGTAGAGTGCGCACAAGGACACACAGATGGACGGACAGATAGACGGACATAGCTAAATCACAATCACACAGCACAAACATATAATACCCTCCCCGCTACAGTGTTTTAGGGTTTAATTATAATCGCCCGCATGATGGCACTAAATCCAGAATGGCCAATTCTCAAAGAATCTGTTAAAATCAGTTAAAAGTTTTAAAATTGGTAATTTTCCAAAAAAGGGTATTGAAATTAATTCCGAATAAAGAACTTAATTCCGAATTTAAATAGAAGTATTTCATCTTCAGTTTAAAATATCAAATCTAAACATTTTTCGTAATAAACCCTAATGGTGTAAAAAATCTAAAACTTAACCTTTTTGGGGTTAAATAAGAAAATGGAAAAAAGGCTAGAAACTAAAACATAAAACATTGAGGCAAAATTTAATTTAAATAAAAGGCATAAATTTAACCTCAAAAAGTCTAACAAAAGGCAACTGTGGTAATTATTAAGAATTACTAATCAATTGAAGCATCGCACAGTGTCAGATTTTGCAATTTTAGGGGGACTAAACTCTGAATTTTAAAATTATTAAACATAATGCTATGAAAACGTCAATAGTCTATATCACTTTTTTATCTAGGATCAGAAAGGCGCAAAAAGGGGCGAAAACGGGTAAAATTAGTACTTTCTTATATAATGTTTTCATTCTAACGTGGAAATATTTGTGTTTTAACTCTAAAAACTTTTAAATATATGTAATAGTAAAGTACTTAAGCGACTGGGTGTTAAAAAGGGCAAGATTTTAAATGTGAGTGAAAAATTACTTAAAATAATATCAATTAAATATTAATCTTTAGAAAATTTTAAAACACAAGGGTAAAAACGGGAAAATATTTGTATTTTTGGTACTTTTTGCAACTTTTGTGCTTGTTCCTATTACGCCAATACATGTTACAAACACATCAATTTTAAAAACTTGATAGATCTACACTAGGAAGCATCAATGGCTTTACTATTTGGACAATTGTCTCTCATATTGAATTCAAACAAATGCAAAAAATTATCAAAAATTTTTTGACTTTTGTCCCCCTTAATTTGCAAAATCTGACACTGTGCATCGTTGCGTATACTTAATATTTATCTATTCTAAGGTATTCGATATTCATCATACGTACGATGGAACGGATAATAACGCAAGCCGAAATGATGGTTTGGAAAAACTAATCTAACTCGATTTCATGTATTTTTAGGTGAAACCGAATCTTGTATCGATTTCGATATCTTTATCACCTACAATTTTCTCGGAATATTATATTGAATATTTAGATCATATTACGTAAATTTAATATTATTATAAAAATATATTTACGTTTAAAGATAAGTTACAAACATTTTAATAGATTTTACATAACAACGCCTATTTTGAATAAAATATTTAAATTAAACTATTAATTAATATTAATTAACATAGCCTGCTGTTGAATTGTTTCTAGATACAGGCGGAGCATAAGATCTGTGTAAATCTGTTAAATTGAAAATATAAACAAATATTTTAAATATATTTTGTTGTTATGATTTTATCAAGTAGAAAGTGTAAATAAATTCTTACATAAACATATTTTCCCCCTTCTTTACCAGATTTATTTATTGCGAAAAATTTTATTAAGTCAAATTATTTTGATTGAGGACATTTTGTAAAGTTTAAATTAAATTTGAAAAAAAAAAAATGTTTACATTTCTAAAGAAATTTCTTGTGAATACAAAATTTACTTTGCTTTACAGTTTCTTAATATAAAGAAACATTCTAAAAATGTTTGTATCTTCTTTACTTTCTCCTTTGTCAGTGAAGTGTAGTGAATCAAATTATATACGACACGTGATTTTTAATACAAATTTTTTCGTTAAAAATTTGTACTTACATACCAAACATTTCTTTACACTTTATTATCTGTTGAAGGAAGGAAAAGTTAAGAAACACTACTTGACTCTATAAGACAGTAAAGTAATTGGAGCAATACAAAATTTTTAATGTAAAAGTTTTTTTGTCACTTTATACTCTACTTTTGTAGTGGTGAAAGAGTGTTTTCAAATATTTGAAATTTGTGGAGGAATGTTGTGAAAAGACGTTGAGTAAATATGTTTTTGAGAGTTGCAGTGATTTGAATTAATATAAAGTATAAAGTATTATATGAAAGGATATATAATATATATTTTAAAATTCAAATAAATTTAATATTCCAAAAACATTTATGTAAAACAATTACATAAATAACAGTTATTTAAAGCTTCCTGTATAAGCAAACATTGTATTTTTTTCCATGAAATTATCATTGCAAATGACAAAATATTATAAATTAAAAAATATTTATGTAGATTAATTTCTATGTTTACTGAAAACTTGTCACAATGCTCATGTTATCTTGAAACAATTAGGAACAAAATGAATTATGGGATTAAAAATAAAAACATAACCCAATAAATATTTTGCAATAAAGCAGGAATTACATATTTAAAATAAGATAAAATAATTAACAGAGTGATATTTTCGTAAAGACTAAAAATGTTATGAAATCATAATTTCAGTTTTTACTTTTTATAAAGCATTTCTTTTTTATTTAAATTCTTACTTGATTGTAATCACAATCTACTTGTTAATTGGGAAATCTTTTTATTCCTTAAAAAAAAAAAATAACAATATTTTTGACAATGACTTTGTGGTTTTCAACAACAAATTTGTGGACCATGGAAATTCAGGAAATTAATTACAATTCATTTGACTAACAAAACAAATACAACAACAGCAGCAACTACAATAACAGTATTTGAATTTATAACAATACTTTACAACCATATTCAAACAAACTTTAAATGAAACCTATAACAGGCAAAAGTAAAAAAAAAAACAACAATGCAAATATTGTCATACAAATTGTGCTATAATAAAAAAAAATAACAACAACAATTGAAAATAAAAATTGAGTGTAAATTTCTAAAAAGTCAACAATTATTTAGGGTTCATTTTTAGCAAATAACAAAAATTTCAACACATTTTGAACAAACCAACTATTGGACCATTAAATGTATCTAGAACGCATTATCAATGTGTTTTTTATACCCTCCACCACCATCAGTGGTGATAGAGGGTATATATAAGTTTGTCGTTCCGTGTGTAACACCAAGAAATATTCATCTAAGACCCAACAAAGTATATATATTCTGGGTCCTTATGAAATTCTGAGTCGATTTAGCTATGTCCGTCTGTCCGTCTGTCTGTCTGTCTGCCTAAAACACGCTCACGTTAAAACTAAGCAAAAGAAATAAACTAAATTTACCAATAAATATCCATTGTTGTCCTAAGCAGTTTGGTATTGAAAATCAGCAAAATCGGTTCACAACGTAAAAAGTTATGAGTAAAAATTTCAGACTACCTCGAAAAAAATTAAGTTTTTTTCCTAATTCTTTTGAAGTTTTCTCAGAAACTACCAAAGATATTGCGATGAATTTTGTCACACTTTATTTTTTTAGGGCAGTAATCAATTATGTTCAAAATCTTTACAATCGATCCAATATTTCCCATAGACCCCATACAAAGGTATATATTCCCGGAAATTAGTTTATCGTTAATAATTCAATCAAATATATCGGTATCAACACCAAATTTTGTACATACAAATATAATATGAACAGAAATCATATTACTAACGTAGATCTCAGTCGGTCCACAATGGGTCATAGCTCCCATATAAGGTCCACTTGTGAAAATCACCTAAACGCACATATTTCATTGATGAATAAAGCTATTGTGATAAAATTCGGGCTGGATATGTTTTATGTACATACAAATCATTCTACCGAATTTTTTGCGGATCGGTCCATTATTGGTCATAGCTCCCATATAAGGCCCACTTCCGAAAATCATTTAAAATCTCATATTTCATTGCCAAATAAAGCTATTTTGATAAAATTCGACACAAATATGTTTAGTCTAAATATAAATCACTATACGAAATTTTTTCCGGATAGGCCCATAATTGGTCATAGCTCCCATATAAGGTCGACTTCCGAAAATCAACTTAAACGCATACATTTCATTGAATTATAAAGCTATCGGTATAAAATTCGACACAAATCTGTTTTGTATACATACAAATCTTTATACAAATTTTTTTACGGATCGGTCCATTATTGGTCATAGATCCCATATAAGGCCCACTTCCGAAAATCACTTAAAAGCTCATATTTCAATGTCAAGTAAAGCTATCTTGATAAAATTCGACACAAATATGTTTTGCCTAAACATGAATCACTCTACGAAATTTTTTCTGGATAGGCCCATAATTGGTCATAGCTCCCATATAAGGTCCACTTCCGAAAATCACTTAAACGCATATATTTCATTGAATTCTAAAGCTATCGGGATAAAATTCGACTTGAATACGTTTTGTGTACGTACAAATCATTTTACAAAATTTTTTACGGATCGGTCCATTATTGGTCATAACTCCCATATAAGGCCCACTTACGAAAATCACTTAAAAGCACATATTTCATTAACAAATAAGGCCATCTTGATAAAATTCGACACAAATATGTTTTGCCTAAACATGAATCACTCTGCAAAATTTTTCCCGAATAGTCCCATAATTGGTCATAGTTCCCATATAAGGTCCACTTCCGAAAATCACGTACACGCATATATTTCATTGAATTCTTAAGATATAGGAATAAAATTTGACTTGAATATGTTTTGTGTACATACAAATCACTTTACCACTTTTTTCTCGGGTCGGTCCATTATTGGTCATAGCTCCCATATAAGGTCCACTTCTGAGAATCACTTAAACGCACATATTTCATTGTCAAATAAAGTTATCTTGAGAAAATTCGACACTTATATGTTTTGTCTTTACATAAATCACTCTACGAAATTTTTTCCGGATAGGCCCTTAATTGCTCATAGCTCCTATATAAAGTCCACTTCCTAAAATCACCTAAACGCACCTATTGGAGTAAAATTATACTTGATCTTTTTCTGCATTATACGAAATTGTTTCCTGATCGGTGCATAATTGGTCACAACTCAGATATAAGGACCATTTCTGAAAATTACTTGAACGCACATCTCATACATAGGTATACAATTTTTTCTGGATCGGTCCATATTTGGTCACAACTCCCATATAAGGGCCATTTCTAAAAATTAGATAGTTAGGTGGGTTTCAATAAAAAGTAGCTTGCTGGTGGAGGGTATTTAAGATTCGGCATAGCCGAATATAGCACTCTAACTTGTTTTTTTTAATTTTTGTTATATTTACCATAAAAGAATATGGAAAGTAACACATAGAAATATTTGTCTAATACCTACAAAAGTAAATATATTATGGGTTCTTATTAGATTTTAAGACGGTCTACCCATGTCCGTCCGTTCGTCTGTATGTCTGTCTGTCTCTCTGTCTGTTGAGATAGAGTCTAAACGAAAAGGGGTAGAAAGCTGAAATTTTTGCACAAATATTTTTAGTTGATGCTGTTTGTTTGTTTGTTTATCGTATTTCCAAACAAACAAAAATCCTATATTTCTTTAAACTTCAACAAAGACTTACTGCCTGTTTCACAATATCACTTAAACTTAATAATATTTTAGGATATTGTAAAACAATAATTTAAAAAAAAAATTTCCAATATTTTCAATTTCCCAACCACTTCCTTTAATTTTCATAACTTTTTATTTTATATTCTAACATTCTCTTTCTATCACTTCAAAGTAAATTAATCTTTCAGTTTCATTTTATGTAATAGTTTTCAATAGCAAAATCAACACAAGAATCACGAGTAATTGCACAAAGTTTATCTTTCTTTTTACCAATTAAAATTTAAAAAATTTCAAAAAAAAAAAAAGGATTTAAAAGAAATCAACTATATGATTTATTTAGAAATGTGTTCCGATACATAACGAAATTTATTCGAATTCTGTGTAAAAATCAACTTTCAAAGTCACGCAACTTTAAACAAAAACTTCTGATGTTGTTAAAGATTTTCCAAAAATACATATGTATGTACTTGTGCATATCTTTAAGAAAGCAAACGTTTCGAAACTTTTAGTTACTCTCTTCTAAACTAACTAACTAACTAACTAACTAACTAACTAACTAACTAACTAACTAACTAACTAACTACTAACTAACTAACTAACTAACTAACTAACTAACTAACTAACTAACTAACTAACTAACTAACTAACTAACTAACTAACTAACTAACTAACTAACTACTAACTACTAACTAACTAACTAACTAACTAACTAACTAACTAACTAACTAACTAACTAACTAACTAACTAACTAACTAACTAACTAACTAACTAACTACTAACTAACTAACTAACTAACTAACTAACTAACTAACTAACTAACTAACTAACTAACTAACTAACTAACTAACTAACTAACTAACTAACTAACTAACTAACTAACTAACTAACTAACTAACTAACTAACTAACTAACTAACTAACTAACTAACTAACTAACTAACTAACTAACTAACTAACTAACTAACTAACTAACGACTAACTAACTAACTAACTAACTAACTAACTAACTACTAACTAACTAACTAACTAACTAACTAACTAACTAACTAACTAACTAACTAACTAACTAACTAACTACTAACTAACTAACTAACTACTAACTACTAACTAACTAACTAACTAACTAACTAACTAACTAACTAACTAACTAACTAACTAACTACTAACTAACTAACTAACTAACTAACTAACTAACTAACTAACTAACTAACTAACTAACTAACTAACTAACTAACTAACTAACTAACTAACTAACTAACTAACTAACTAACTAACTAAACTAACTAACTAACTAACTAACTAACTAACTAACTAACTAACTAACTAACTAACTAACTAACTAACTAACTAACTAACTAACTAACTAACTAACTAACTAACTAACTAACTAACTAACTAACTAACTAACTAACTAACTAACTAACTAACTAACTAACTAACTAACTAACTAACTAACTAACTAACTAACTAAACTACTAACTAACTAACTAACTAACTAACTAACTACTAACTAACTAACTAACTAACTAACTAACTAACTAACTAACTAACTAACTAACTAACTAACTAACTAACTAACTAACTACTAACTACTAACTAACTAACTAACTAACTAACTAACTAACTAACTAACTAACTAACTAACTAACTAACTAACTAACTAACTAACTAACTAACTAACTAACTAACTAACTAACTAACTAACTAACTAACTAACTAACTAACTACTAACTAACTAACTAACTAACTAACTAACTAACTAACTAACTAACTAACTAACTAACTCTAACTAACTAACTACTAACTAACTACTAACTACTCCTAACTAACTAACTAACTAACTACTAACTAACTAACTAACTAACTAACTAACTAACTAACTAACTAAACTAACTAACTAACTAACTAACTAACTACTAACTACTAACTAACTAACTAACTACTAACTAACTAACTAACTAACTAACTAACTAACTAACTAACTAACTAAACTAACTAACTAACTAACTAACTAACTAACTAACTAACTAACTAAACTAACTAAACTAACTAACTAACTAACTAACTAACTAACTAACTAACTAACTAACTAACTAACTAACTAACTAACTAACTAACTAACTAACTACTAACTAACTAACTAACTAACTAACTAACTACTAACTAACTACTACTAACTAACTAACTAACTAACTAACTAATTAACTAACTACTAACTAACTAACTAACTAACTAACTAACTAACTAACTAACTAACGAACTACTAACTACTAACTACAACTAACTAACTACATAACTAACTAACTACTAACTAACTAACTAACTAACTACTAACTAACTACTAACTAACTAACTAACTAACTAACTACTAACTAACTAACTAACTAACTAACTAACTAACTAACTAACTAACTAACTAACTAACTAAACTAACTAAGCTAACTAACTAACTACTAACTAACTAACTAACTAACTACTAACTACTAACTAACTAATAACTAACTAACTAACTAACTAACTAACTAACTAACTAACTACCTAACTAACTACTAACTAACTAATTACTAACTAACTAACATACTTTAGTGACAATATTTTTTGACAGCCTGAACCCACGCGGAGTACCACCTCAGTTGGTTTGAGTTCAATGGGTTTAGTAAAGTTTGTTAGATTGTGTGGGTGTTTTAACTTGTAGTTGTTATTAACTGGCCCAACATATATATACCACTGATTTGTAATTACTGTTATATCGACTGCAATTACGTTGGTATTTTCTGTTTACTATTGCTTCTCAGTGGTTTAGCTCAATGATAATTATAGAATGCAGTGAATTCGTCATGAAATAAATTGCATTTCAGTCCAGTTATAATTTAACACTTCACTTAATTGAAAATAAACGGAGGATTGTATGATATTTTTGTTATTTTAGAACATTTATAGAATGTTCGTTAATTGTCAATGACGTCAAAAACGAAATCTGTACAAGCAGTCTTCAGAAGTGTGAAATAAAAAAGAAAGCGCATCCCTACAAGTTGCGTAGTTGTTAATTTCATCACCAGAACAAGATAATGGGACTTCGGACAAGCTTTGAAACCTAGTTTTAAGTGCGAATAAAAATATACAAAATTATTCTGCCATTAAATTACTTGTTATATTTAAATAATTGTATAGAGTATTACATCAAAACATTTAAATATTTTGACCAACCTATTTAATTATAAAAAAAAATTCTAGACAAAAACAATTACATCGACTTTCCTTTAAATTTGTTTTCAACAATCTAAAACCAAAAGAACAAAAGTTTTATCGTTAAAAAACAATTTATTTTGGCAAGTTTTAAGCTTTTACGAAAAAAATAAAAAAAAAAAAATAGTCAACAAGGATTAAAATTAATAACAACAAAAATATATTTTGCCATACAAAACACATAAAAGAACTCTCATAAACAAAAAGTTCATGTACAATGCTAAAGTTGTAGTAGTTGTAAAAATAAAATAAAATTGAAATTTAAATCTTTACTGAAGTGAAATAATTGTATGTTTTTATAAGAACAGAACATGTTAAATAATTGTACAATTAAGGATTACATTGTCTACTAAAGGATTTATATTATACATATAGATGGACAATTAATTAAAGTGATAGTTTAAGAGGATTAAATGTAATGTATATGGAAATTTGATATAGCTGCTTTTTAAATCTCTGGCTATTTCGAATTTTACTTAATATCACTTATTTACTACAAGCATAATTGAAAAATCGGGACTTTTTGGACTGTGTATTAAAAAAAGGGTATTTTTTATAATTTTTTGAAAGGTTTAGCAAATTTTTCGAACTATCTAAAGGGTATTTATTGAACATGTTGAAAAAAATATAAGGAATTTGTTTAATGTTGTTACTTTAATAGAAGAATTTTACTTCAAAAACTTACAACAACATAATTTTCATATGTATGCGTTGTAAGCGTGGATTTTCAGTACGTATGAGCAATAATTAATTAAACATTTCGTATACGTAATATGATATGCATTTTTGTTCAAATTGGTTTAGCAAGCTTCAAAAGACGTACGATTAATTAACGAAATCGTTACTTAATTTATTATATAATTTACACTTCATTAGCGCTTATCTCTGAACACTTCCTTTTTCCATTAAAAACCCTAATTTCCTTTATTAGGTTCAAGCATGGAATCGCTAATTAAAATGTTCTGTTTTTTAAAAAGAAAAATAGGTCATATTTTTCTCTCTGCTTTTTTAATATAAATCAGAGACAATACCGAAAGGAAACTATTATCAAACATATTTCCACAATTCCAGGGAAATGCATTTGTTATGTTTTGTTTTAAATTCCAAACAATTTCCCAGAAAAACAGCAAAAAGATATAAACTAGATATAAACTCGTAAAAACCATGTAGGATTTAAAAAGAGAAAAGTTATAAAAAGTGCTCTAGAATCAGTTAAAACATACACAACATCAACTCAAATAGGAATTTCAACAGAATATGATAGACTATGATAGACTTACACCAAATAATAATAGAGCACAATAAAAGCAGAAATAATGTATAGTTTTCTCAATCAAAAGTTAAAAAATCAATCAAGTTAATTAAAATTGTCTTTACACATCAACTACAACAGCATTACCAATACATAGTAAAATGTTAGAAAAATATAAACACAACAGAATACATATTTCACTATGTAGTATATCATAGCAATGCAATTGTATTAAATATATTTAAGAGAATTAAATTTTGTTATCTGATTTAGAAAAAACAAAAAAATTTTATTGAATATAAAATCACATCAGTATTATAAAACAATCAATCAAACAAAAACTACAGGAATTGAAATCAAATATATTTATTTATGATGGATTTAAAGACAATTGACGGCAAACTGTGACAACAAAGTATTTCCCAGATGTTAGTAAAAGTGAAAGATTATAAATAAATGTGATAAACTAAAATATTTTATGTATCTGACACTAATAAATGATAAACTTTCGTAATAAACAATGGAAGTAAAATTTTTAGTAAATTATTTGAAATTTATGTTGTCCGATATATATTAATATCATTGGCATTAAAAAAAGTCACATAGTTTCAGTTTTAACATCATTTCACTTTATCTTAAATACCCAACACGAATGTATCATCATCAAGGTGGTACAATAACTGAAGGTCAAATGAAATATGGTCATATTATCGTTAAGCGTTATGACATTTTACATAAAGGGCAACAAAGTAAATGATGATAACTTCCTTCTGTGCAAAGATAACAAAAATGATTAATGTAAACATACAATGGCACCAGCGGACAATACATTTTTATTTTAGAGGGAGAACATTTAGCGTTATGACAACTTTATGATTTCACACCTGTTTCTTGGTTTATTTATGTTTTGTTACTAAATAGCTTAATAGATAAATATTACAGGGTAAGAGGAAATTTTAGTTTTCGAGAATTTCTTCATTTCAGTGCGTTTATATCCAATTGAGAAAGTAATTCAAATCTGTGATCACTTACAATATTTTTAAAGGTTAAGTTAGGTTAGGAGGATGTATTATCAACCTCCTCCAATCAAATCCGAAGAAATACACGTAAGCCACTATCGGGACTGTTGTGCGCTCCTTTTATGAGAAAAAAAATGTTCACTGAATGTATTATTTTACAATGTTCAGAAACTCAGGACGAAATTCCTAAGAATTTTCTAATCAGTGTTAGTCAGGAATGTTATTTCTGGAATAACATCACTTTCAAGATAATTGGATTTAACTTCGCCGAATGCCTGACAATGGCAAAGAAAGTGATCCAGAGTCTCCACATGCTCCACATTTGTCTGAAGCCGCAAGGCCAATTTTGTATAGATGTGCTCGTAATCTTGTGTGTCCACTCAGAATACGTACCATCATACTTACATCAGACTTGCTCATTTTGAAGAGATTTCTCGTCTTGCTCTCGTCAAGGTCATCCCATAGGATCTTTGTGGTTCTACCCACCGTTTCATTATTTCTAGAGGCGTTCATTATTTCAAGAGGCCTTCTGTTATTCTCTCACCCATATGTTTAATTCAGCTTTTGTTGCGTCTAAGGTTAACTACCTCGAGTTCCCTCCCCTTAAAGCTATTTCATTCGCCCTTTTGTTGCCGAATACTCCCGAGTGACCTGGTACCCATATGATGTAAGCTTTACCTCTGGAAGAATATTCAGTTAAAGCTTTCTTAAAATCCAATACGCTCTTAGATATCGGTAAATATATTAAGCCCTGTGGGCGCCATATTTATTATAATCCAATTTACACATTCCGTTATTGCTCGGACTTCTGCCTGGAAGCTAGTGTTGTGATTAGGTAAACGCTGGTATATTTCTATTTCTGGGTCTTCAACATAGAACCCCAGGCCCACTTTGTCGCCCAATTTAGAGCCATCCGTGTAACAACGGTTTCATACAGGTATTTGCTCCAATGTTCCTAGAGCCTTGGTTGAAGTATTACACATGGTACCACTTATACCAAGCAGCATGTACGCTGAATTCCCTGTAGTAGTTTGATATTATACTTTTTGTCCAAAGCAGTCCATCAGATTATTGAAGCATAAGCTATGATTGGTCTAATTACACTTTTATAAAGCCAATTTGTCATAGTGGGACTAAGTCCCCACTTCCAGCCTATAGTTCTCCTACATATTGCACCGATGTGCCTTATTGATCCTATCCTCTTCTGCAACTAACTGATCAATATAAATAATGTAATACAAATTAGAAAATACATATTTAATACTTTAACATATTAAATTACTTTTAATTTGCTATAAATCCTTTTAGAATCTAAATAGTACATTAGATAGGAACACATTCATACATAACATTTTACATCATTTTTCTTTTTTCTATACAAACCAGTTATTTTAAGCAGTTCTAGGGACTTTGTGAGCACTGGTAAGAAATTAAAAATGAATGGAGTAAAAAATTGAAAACTGAACACCAGCATTTTATACGAAGTAAACGTAGAAATCTTTATACGACAGTAGATCTGTACACTTACATACCTAAAAACATTAATACATTTGTACATGTTGACATGTGTTCGTTTGGCATAAAAACACCGGAAGCTACTCTAGAACTGACTAGCATGTTTGACATAACTTGACAGATATAAATATGTGAAAGAAATTCGTGTAAATACACTTGTATGCGAATACAAAACTACAGGAGTTTTACACGTCTGTACGTAATGCATGTATTTTGTACGACATTTAATGCCCATTGTGTAGTTAGAATTGAAGTGTAATTACTTAGAATTGATAGACGATCAACTGTCCATTTCCTTTTACTACCTTAATTTTCTAAAACTTGGGTAAACTTTTAAAATTTTTGAAAAATATTCATATATATAGTCTTTTGAAGTTAATATTTCAAAGTAAAATAACCCACTTAACTTCGAAATTTTCTGAGACCTATGTATTATTAAACTCTAACTTTTATCACTAATGAATATAATATTAAAGCTTAATTTCTATTTCCTATTTCTTGTATACTGTGCCTCTAGTTTAGCCAGAAATTAGACTTTTATGTTTTCACTATATTTGTTGGGAAATTAAATTGATCACAGATTTTCTTTTTGCTCAAGCGCCTCTAGTTTAGCCAGAAAATGGACTTTTATGTTTTCACTCAAAAAATTTATTTTTTATGGTAAATAATAGTGATCACAGATTTTTTTTCTTTTCGACCTAGCGCCTCTAGTTTAGTCAGAAAATGGACCTTTATGTTTTCACTCAAAAAATCGATTTTTGATGGTAAATGATAGTGATCACAGATTTTCTTTCTTTTTGCACTAGCGCTTCTAGTTTAGCCTGAAAATGGACTTTTATGTTTTCACTCAAAAAATCGATTTTTGATGGTAAATTATAGTGATCACAGATTTTCTTTCTTTTTGCCATAGCGCTTCTAGTTTAGCCAGAAAATGGACTTTTATGTTTTCATTCAAAAAATCGATTTTTGATGGGATATTAAAGTGATCACAGATTTTCTTTCCTTTTGCCCTAGAGCTTCTAGTTTAGCCAGGAAATGGACTTTTATGTTTTCACTCAAAAAATCGATTTTTGATGGTAAATGATAGTGATCACAGATTTTCTTTCTTTTTGCACAAGCGCTTCTAGTTTAGCCAGAAAATGGACTTTTATGTTTTCACTCAAAAAATCGATTTTTGATGGTAAATTATAGTGATCACAGATTTTTTTTCTTTTTGCCATAGCGCTTCTAGTTTAGCCAGAAAATGGACTTTTATGTCTTCATTCAAAAAATCGATTTTTGATGGGATATTAAAGTGATCACAGATTTTCTTTCCTTTTGCCCTAGCGCTTCTAGTTTAGCCAGGAAATGGACTTTTATGTTTTCACTTAAAAAATCGGTTTTTGATGGTAAATTATAGTGATCACAGATTTTCTTTCTTTTTGCACTAGCGCCTCTAGTTTAGCCAGAAAATGGACTTTTATGTTTTCACTCAAAAAATCGATTTTTGATGGTAAATGATAGTGATCACAGATTTTCTTTCTTTTTGTCCTAGCGCCTCTAGTTTAGCCAGAAAATGGACCTTTATGTTTTCACTTAAAAAATCGATTTTTGATGGGAAGTTAAAGTGATCACAGATTTGCTTTCTTTTTGCCCCAGCTCCTCTAGTTTAGCCAGAAAATGGACTTTTATGTTTTCACTCAAAAAATCGATTTTTGATGGTAAATGATAGTGATCATAGATTTTCTTTCTTTTTGCTCTAGCGCTTCTAGTTTAGCCAGAAAATGGACTTTTGTGTTTTCACTCAAAAAATCGATTTTTGATGGTAAATTATAGTGATTACAGATTTTCTTTCTTTTTGCACTAGCGCCTCTAGTCTAGCCAGAAAATGGACTTTTGTGTTTTCACTCAAAAAATCAATTTTTGATGGCAAATGATAGTGATCACAGATTTTCCTTCTTTTTGCCCTAGCGCTTCTAGTTTAGCCAGAAAATGGACTTTTATATTTTCACTCAAAAAATCGATTTTTGATGGTAAATGATATTGATCACAGATTTTCTTTCTTTTTGCCCTAGCGCTTCTAGTTTGGCCAGAAAATGGACTTTTGTGTTTTCACTCAAAAAATCGATTTTTGATGGTAAATTATAGTGATCACAGATTTTCTTTCTTTTTGCCCTAGCGCTTCTAGGTTAGCCAGAAAATGGACTTTTATGTTTTCACTCAAAAAATCGATTTTTGATGGGAAATTAAAGTGATCACAGATTTTCTTTCTTTTTGCCCTAGCGCTTCTAGTTTGGCCAGAAAATGGACTTTTGTGTTTTCACTCAAAAAATCGATTTTTGATGGTAAATTATAGTGATCACAGATTTTCTTTCTTTTTGCCCTAGCGCTTCTAGGTTAGCCAGAAAATGGACTTTTATGTTTTCACTCAAAAAATCGATTTTTGATGGGAAATTAAAGTGAAATTATAGTGATCACAGATTTTCTTTCTTTTTAGCCTATCGCTTCTAATTTAGCCAGAAAATGGACTTTTATGTTTTCACTTAAAAAATCGATTTTTGATGGTAAATTATAGTGATCACAGATTTTCTTTCTTTTTGCCCTAGCGCTTCTAGTTTGGCC
This sequence comes from Lucilia sericata, assembly GCF_015586225.1. NCBI lineage: Eukaryota > Metazoa > Arthropoda > Insecta > Diptera > Calliphoridae > Lucilia > Lucilia sericata. Next base: position 86,047 of record NW_023994180.1, on the reverse strand, counting down.
AGAAAATGGACTTTTGTGTTTTCACTCAAAAAATCGATCTTTGATGGGAAATTAAAGTGATCACAGATTTTCTTTCTTTTTGCCCTAGTGCTTCTAGTTTAGCCAGAAAATGGACTTTTATGTTTTAACTCAAAAAATCGATTTTTGATGGGAAATTAAAGTGATCACAGATTTTCTTTCTTTTTGCACTAGTGCTTCTAGTTTAGCCAGAAAATGGACTTTTATGTTTTCACTCAAAAAATCGATTTTTGATGGGAAATTAAAGTGAAATTATAGTGATCACAGATTTTCTTTCTTTTTAGCCTATCGCTTCTAATTTAGCCAGAAAATGGACTTTTATGTTTTCACTTAAAAAATCGATTTTTGATGGTAAATTATAGTGTTCACAGATTTTCTTTCTTTTTGCCCTAGTGCTTCTAGGTTAGCCACAAAATGGACTTTTATGTTTTCACTTAAAAAATCGATCTTTGATGGGAAATTAAAGTGATCACAGATTTTCTTTCTTTTTGCCCTAGTGCTTCTAGTTTAGCCAGAAAATGGACTTTTATGTTTTAACTCAAAAAAACGATTTTTGATGGGAAATTAAAGTGATCACAGATTTTCTTTCTTTTTGCCCTAGCGCTTCTAGGTTAGCCACAAAATGGACTTTTATGTTTTCACTTAAAAAATCGATTTTTGATGGGAAATTAAAGTGAAATTATAGTGATCACAGATTTTCTTTCTTTTTGACCTATCGCTTCTAATTTAGCCAGAAAATGGACTTTTATGTTTTCACTTAAAAAATCGATTTTTGATGGTAAATTATAGTGATCACAGATTTTCTTTCTTTTTGCCCTAGCGCTTCTAGGTTAGCCACAAAATGGACTTTTATGTTTTCACTTAAAAAATCGATTTTTGATGGGAAATTAAAGTGATCACAGATTTTCTTTCTTTTTGCCCTAGCGCTTCTAGTTTAGCCAGAAAATGGGCTTTTATGTTTTCACTCAAAAAATCGATTTTTGATGGGAAATTAAGTTGATCACAGATTTTCTTTCTTTTTGCCCTAGCGTCTCTAGTTTAGCCAGGAAATGGACTTTTAGGTTTTCACTTAAAAAATCGATTTTTGATGGGAAATTATAGTGATCACAGATTTTCTTTCTGTTTGCCCTAGCGCTTCTAGGTTAGCCACGAAATGGACTTTTATGTTTTCACTTAAAAAATCGATTTTTGATGGGAAATTAAAGTGATCACAGATTTTCTTTCTTTTTGCCCTAGCGCCTCTAGTTTAGCCAGAAAATGGACTTTTATGTTTTCACTCAAAAAATCGATTTTTGATGGTAAATTATAGTGATCACAGATTTTCTTTCTTTTTGCCCTAGCGCTTCTAGTTTAGCCAGAAAATGGACTTTTATGTTTTCACTCAAAAAATCGATTTTTGATGGGAAATTATAGTGATCACAGATTTTCTTTCTTTTTGCCCTAGCGTCTCTAGTTTAGCCAGAAAATGGACTTTTATGTTTTCACTTAAAAAATCGATTTTTGATGAGAAATTATAGTGATCACAGATTTTCTTTCTTTTTGCCCTAGCGCTTCTAGTTTGGCCAGAAAATGGACTTTTGTGTTTTCACTCAAAAAATCGATTTTTGATTGTAACTGATAGTGATCGCAGATTTTATTTCATTTTGCGCTAGCGCCTCTAGTTTAGCCAGGAAATGGACTTTTATGTTTTCACTCAAAAAATCGGTTTTTGATGGTAAATTATAGTGATCACAGATTTTCTTTCTTTTTGCACAAGCGCTTCTAGGTTAGCCACAAAATGGACTTTTATGTTTTCACTTAAAAAATCGATTTTTGATGGAAATTATAGTGATCACAGATTTTATTTAATTTTGCCCAGCGCTTCTAGTTTAGCCAGAAAATGGACTTTTATGTTTTCACTCAAAAAATCGATTTTTGATGGAAATTATAGTGATCACAGATTTTCTTTCTTTTTGCACTAGCGCTTCTAGGTTAGCCAGAAAATGGACTTCTATGTTTTCACTCAAAAAGTCGATTTTTGATGGTAAATGCTAGTGATCACAGATTTTCTTTCTTTTTGCCCTAGCGCTTCTAGTTTGGCCAGAAAATGGACTTTTGTGTTTTCACTTAAAAAATCGATTTTTGATTGTAACTGATAGTGATCGCAGATTTTATTTCATTTTGCGCTAGCGCCTCTAGTTTAGCCAGGAAATGGACTTTTATGTTTTCACTCAAAAAATCGATTTTTGATCGTAAATTATAGTGATCACAGATTTTCTTTCTTTTTGCCCTAGCGCTTCTAGGTTAGCCACAAAATGGACTTTTATGTTTTCACTTAAAAAATCGATTTTTGATGGGAAATTAAAGTGATCACAGATTTTCTTTCTTTTTGACCTAGCGCCTCTAGTTTAGCCAGAAAATGGACTTTTATGTTTTCACTCAAAAAATCGATTTTTGATGGTAAATTATAGTATTCACAGATTTTTTTTCTTTTTGCCCTAGCGCTTCTATGTTAGCCACAAAATGGACTTTTATGTTTTCACTTAAAAAGTCGATTTTTGATGGGAAATTAAAGTGATCACAGATTTTCTCTCTTTTTGCCCTAGCGCCTCTAGTTTAGCCAGAAAATGGACTTTTATGTTTTCACTTAAAAAATCGATTTTTGATGGTAAATTATAGTGATCTCAGATTTTCTTTCTTTTTGCCCTAGCGCTTCTAGTTTAGCCAGAAAATGGACTTTTATGTTTTCACTTAAAAAATCGATTTTTTATGGTAAATTATAGTGATCTCAGATTTTCTTTCTTTTTGCCCTAGCGCCTTTAGTTTAGCCAGAAAATGGACTTTTATGTTTTCACTTAAAAAACCGATTTTTGATTGTAACTGATAGTGAACACAGATTTTCTTTCTTTTTGCCCTAGCGCTTCTAGTATAGCCAGAAAATGGACTTTTATGTTTCTTTTTGCCCTAGCGCTTCTAGTTTAGCCAGAAAATGGACTTTTATGTTTTCACTTAAAAAATCGATTTTTGATGGTAAATGATAGTGATCACAGATTTTCTTTCTTTTTGCCCTAGCGCCTCTAGTTTAGCCAGAAATTGGACTTTTAAGTTTTCACTTAAAAAATCGATTTTTGATGGTAAATTATAGTGATCACAGTTTTTTTTTCTTTTTGCCCTAGCGACTCTAGTTTAGCCAGAAAATGGACTTTTATGTTTTCACTTAAAAAATCGATTTTTGATGGTAAATTATAGTGATCACAGATTTTCTTTCTTTTTGCCCTAGCGCTTGTAGTTTAGCCAGAAAATGGACTTTTATGTTTTCACTTAAAAAATTGATTTTTGATGGGAAAATAAAGTGATCACAGATTTTCTTTCTTTTTGCTCTAGCGCTTCTAGTTTAGCCAGAAAATGGACTTTTATGTTTTCACTTAAAAAATCGATTTTTGATAGTAAATGATTGTGATCACAGATTTTCTTTCTTTTTGTCCTAGCGCCTCTAGTTTAGCCAGAAATTGGACTTTTAAGTTTTCACTTAAAAAATCGATTTTTGATGGTAAATTATAGTGATCACAGATTTTTTTTCTTTTTGCCCTAGCGACTCTAGTTTAGCCAGAAAATGGACTTTTATGTTTTCACTTAAAAAATCGATTTTTGATGGTAAATTATAGTGATCACAGATTTTCTTTCTTTTTGCCCTAGCGCTTGTAGTTTAGCCAGAAAATGGACTTTTATGTTTTCAGATTTTCTTTCTTTTTGCCCTAACGCCTCTAGTTGAGCCAGAAAATGGACTTTTATGTTTTCACTCAAAAAATCGATTTTTGATGGTTAATGATAGTGACCACAGATTTTCTTTCTTTTCGTTGTAGTGCCTCTAGTTTGGCCACAAAAATTATTTAAAAATGTTAGGAGATATAAAAGAGCTATTAGAAGAACTATTGATATACATGCATCTGTGTATTAAATTTTTGCGGAATTGCCAAACCAGCCACAGGCATTTATTTACATTATTTCCTTTTTTTTTTGTTTAGTAGTTTCTTGTTGTAGAGTGTTGCTTGTGTCAATTTTAATTTTGTGATTATAGTATGTATATACATATTTGTTAGGTTATAACACGTGTCTATGATGGTATAACTTCCATTACTTTTCACTTGACTCATGTACTAATACTTGTTGTTATTGTGTGAGTGAATGTCCTTTACTTTCTATCAAGATAAATATTAACAATGTGTCTTTTCACATATTTTTCGTCCCAACTAGAATGTAGAGAAAAACACACAGACATAAATATACACTGAATACTTCCTCAGAAAAATGGTGGGTGAGTTGATAAATCTGGAATTATGTTTGGAATACTAAAGTACACGTAACTTAAGGGTCCAAAAACATTTTGTTATTAAAAAAAGAAATGCCCAAGAAGTACAACAAACCACAATACTCTTTTTTGGGGCACATTGTAAACTACAGGCGTAGGAGAAAAAAATATGCTAAGGTCAACCAAAGAAAATAAGATAACATTTTTACATTATACTCACATTCTCTATTTTACTTCAAATGTAAAAAAAATAAACATTAAAAGTCAGTTTTTATATTTACTTCTTATCACAATAAAGACATCTTTAACTTATATCACTTCTATTCTGTATAATTTCTGCATCATTTTTGTGTATAGGAAATGTACCAGAAAAACGGTGCTTAGATTTCTTTTGTGTTTATTATTCTCATGTTTTCATTCTCATATTTTCTTTACCCTCAAAACATACATATATACGTATATGTATATAATCACTGAATCTCAGTGAATCTTTTGTTAGATACTTCAGCTGAATACCTCTGTTTCTGTAGAGCAAGTTTTTGGCATAAATATTTGATTAAAATTTAAAAGGCATTAAATATCTAGAGTATATTTATAGTTTAATTTTAGAAATTAATTTATTCGTTTATATTTAATTTAATTAATTAAGTTTGAAGGTAGATCACGGAGTTATTGATATTATTTAAATGAAATATTAACTTTATCAAAAGTATACTAATTTATTTCTGTTATTCCTCTAATTATATAGAGCATTATTCAAATATATAGTGTTTTTTCGAATTTTTGAACTTTGGTGTTAAATTGTTCCCAAGTGCATTAAAGGGTTAATCTACCTTTTTTCACTCTGTTTTAAATATCGTACTATATACCATAAATTCCAGTCATTTTTGGTAAATATGACCGACAAATAAATATTATTTCGATATGGCACACTAAGAATTCCCAAATATTGCAAAATTTGACCTTTGAACTTTACAGTTTATGGGTTAAGAACGACCGATTTTAATAAAACTTCGGATATATATTTTGTATTATATGGACTATAATATTCTGAAAATACTTTATTTAAAATGTACATTAGTAAAGAATTAATATATATTCTCCAAAATGTTACAAAAAATGCGATTTTCCCGAAATCCGTCGAGTTCAAATCGCATATACAGCTAAACCGGAAGAAATATTGATCTAATTGTTTTATCGTTTAATAACCTTATCTATTGATCATAAATCCCTATGAGATTTCCTAAAAATTTTGAAATTTGTTTAACAAAGTTTCAAAAAAACTGAAATTAAAGATTTGAAACGGCCGTTGAAAAAAATCAAACTTTTTTTTAACAAAGCTGAGAACAAGTTTGCTTTATCTTATAAGGGCAAAAACTAATATTCGAGTAATTATAGATCTACATATTTTAAGTAAAAATAGTTTTTTTGGAATATATCCTAAAAAAAGTAAATTTTTTGTCACATTTCGAATTCATGTGCTGTGAGACATGTTAATGGCCTAGGGAATTTGCAATAACTTTTAAAGTTTTCAAGCTATTTTTATGTTTTATATCTTTCCGAAATATTTACTCTGTGCACATTACGATTCCTTTAAAATAAAGTTCAAAATTTATTACTAAATGTCCAAATTTTAGCAAAAACGGAAAAAATCTATATTTTCCCCTTGTAACTTCAGAGCCGTTGCGGCACCTGTTAACGTTATCAGCCTAATTTATTGTATGACACTGTTTTACAACTCAAAGAACAATTCTAGAGGGGGGGAGTCATCATACATTGTATATCTTTCGCAATCACTCGACGTATACGTTATTTTATTGAATTAAAAATAAAGTATACGCCAACTGTGAGTTGATATAAATCTGTACAAAAATATTATTTCAAGTGCAATTTCCTAAACCTACACATGCTATGAAATAGGAATAATATTTTGTATTTTATGCTTTTAAAAAGTGATGATTTCATAACTTTTCGTTAAGAAATTTAACATATGAAAATACATAGTTAAATTATATTATTCAAAAGCAAATAAAAAATCTTTTAATATACAGACTTTAACACTTTAAAAATCTATGAAAAATCTAATAACTTGTTTATGTGTCCTCCACTTGGATTTCTTTCAGCACATGCCAAAAAATAGAGGAAGAATTAAGATTGAACTGCTTATAAACTTGTGTAGCAGAACACTTCAATATTTATATTAGGATGGTAAAAATCTTTATTAATCTTTACAAAGAAAAATAGTTTTGAAATAGACATATCGTTCATTTACTTACAAGACCGACATAATCCAAAAGAATCGATTCGAGAAAAATGGCTTTGAATGTTCAATGACATTTTACTATTTTTTAAATAATTTGTAAACAACCTATTTGAAATTTGATAAAACTATATCAAAGACTTTAGTATGACATAGTTTTGTAGCTCTCAGTTCAAAAAAACCCGAATTTTGGATTATATCAGTCTTGTAGTAAGTGAGCGATATGTATATTGAATAAGAGTTTTACCAAAAAGTTTTGTGGTTATATTCTAAAACGCCATTCTAATGTTTACTAAGAAAAATAGTTTTCAAGTATACATATGTACATATGTATACATCCTTGTGAAAAGAAGGATTAAAAAAAAAACGTAAAAAACTTTAGATGTAGAGCAATGAACAAATATTGTATTTGCTTCTTTACTTCTTATGTTAAGAAGAATAAAATAATTTGTTTTATTTTATTCTTCTTAACATAAGAAGTAAAGAAGCAAATACAATATTTGTTCATTGCTCTACATCTAAAGTTTTTTACGTTTGTTGTTAAAAGAAAAACTAAAATTTATTTTTTTATTGAAAAATGTGTATAGTTTTAAGTTATTTTAAACTTAGTGCTTTTTCTTTTGTTGATTTGTTATTTAAATGTCAGCAGAAGAATATTTCTTAATTAACTGATCTACAATGTAATACGAGTGACAAGTTTAATTGTATTAGTATTTTTGAGTTGGTTGCACGAAATAAAAATCTACGTGACAATTGTATACTAAGCTTTCACATAGTCCTGTTTAAACTATAATCATGCTCAAAATATTTGGTAAATTTATGATTTATAAAGTGTAAATTTTACTTTAAATTAATATTTTTGCATAGTCAAAATTTAGACTGGTTTCTACAGAATAAATTTTTGTATTGTAAAAGTTACTTTATCAAAAAGGACTTAATCCTGCAAACATTCAACTAATATTTGTGTTATAAAAACTGGTTTTCATGTTGATTTAACTAAGCTTAAATATTTTTGCACATAAATATTAAATCATAACTTCGGCCAACGTTTGCTAATCCGTTAGTAGTCTAAGCGCCTTTGCACTTGCTTGCTGTCATACTGTTGCAAATATTTTTATTTTTAACGGAAATGAAAACTCATAGTTTTAGTAAATATATACATACATATGTAAGTATATTACATATACAAATATGTAATTTTAAAACTTTGTTGTTTTAGCAAAAATAATAATAATATTCCACATTTCTAAATAATGTGGTTATAAATTCAGTTTAGAATTCGAATCATACAAACACACTCGCGCACTCTAACCAAACATAAATAAAGTTTTAGAACATTTGCTGATACAGTGAAATGATATATAATGGCATATCGTCACCTCAAATGCAAAAGGGCATAACAACACTTTTAAAAATTTTACAGGAGAGACAAAAGACTATATAAAATGAAAGGTATTTTTATAGCCTACACCACCATAGAGGGTATTATACGTTTGTGATGATATTTGTAACGCATACAAATATTGGTCCTACATCCACCTTAAAGTATACCGATCACTTTTTGAGTCGATTAAGCCATGTTCGTCCATCCGTCAGTCCGTCTGTTCGGCTGACTAGATGGCTGTCCATGTAAACCTTGTGCGCAAGATACTGGTCGCAATTTTCAAGATATTTTGCTGATATTTGGACCATACGTGTTTTTTGTACGGACGAATATGGTTGAAATCGGTCCATTATTTCACCTAGCCCCCATACAACCCTACCCCCCGAAAAGGGCTTTTGAGTTCAATAACACTAGTATTACGATGAAATCCAGCATACATAACTCTAATGTAAACGTAAAGCCATGTACCAAAATGTATAAGGATAGGCCCATATTTACCCTTGCCCCCATATAACCCCCTTTTAGAAATATCAATATGTATTTTGATACAGTGGATTTTAAATTTTTTGGTTGTTACGCCTTTTTGCATTTCAAGTGACGATATGTATATTCGCTCTTATATATATAAATAATTTTTCAACTTTTGTATATGGTTAACCTTGCAAAAAACTTACAATGATAGACTAAAAAGTGGTTTTAAAATTATACATTTTTCAAAGAAGACTCACAGACTCATATAGGAACTTTTTAGATTGTCCTTGTAAGTACTCAGCAAATCCTTGGTAATGACTTAAACTTACATAACAACTTAATTTTCAATTACTACTACAAACCGTCTGCGGCTTTGTGTTCAACTGGGAATTAAAGGACTAAAAATATATTAAAAACTGTCTGCAAGTCATTGCATATAATCAGCTATATAAGTAATTTGTTTTGTATTGCATTATATGTAAGTACTCTTATAATGACTTACATGTAATCAGATATGAAAGTACTTTATTTGGCCGTTTTATTAACTTATTTATTGCCTGTTTTTTACACACCCAGAACGAAAATAGTCCTACTGTGTGAACACCAGTGGTACCGTGAGTACGACAGCGAACTAACGAACAAGAGGCTCAGGTTCGTATTCTGTATGAGCAATTTTTTGTGCATAACAAAACAAGTTTTTAACTTCCTATTTATAAGTTTGTATATACATATTTATGTAGTTAGTTATAAACAAGCGTGGAGAGAACTTTCCTCCAATGTTATCACCGTGTTAATAATAATAGTTAGTAAAAAGCATTTTGTAGCTTTTTAATTTATTAGTTTTCAATGTAAGCTTTTGTTGGGTAGCTCTGTTTAATAATTTGTCTGTTTATGTATAATATTAAGGTGATGCTAAAATTCTACTGCAGTAATCATATTGTCTAATATATCGCTCATATACATAACTTTGTTTTAGACATTAAAATATAAATAATATTTTATATCAAAAACTTCTGTTACAATTTGTATCGCTTTAATATTTTATAAGCTTTTATAAACTCATGTTATATATTCCTATATAGCTGTTCTTATGCAAAAAATATTAATGTTTTATTAAAAGTTTCTATGAAATATTCTAGTTTTTTTATCATATAATATCACTCATACGTAAGTGGTGGCTACATACCGCATTGAAACTTTCTAGACAGACAGTCAGCTGAACAAAAAAAAAATTTTCCAACTTTTAAAAAAAAGTGTAAAGCAAAAATACGACGCTATGGATAATCTGATGGAAGTAATTATATGTAGATATGTATGACTTGCAACTACTGACGGATGTTTCTAATAATAGTAATTAAAACTATAATTTTTTTTTTATATTTATTTATATTGAAAAAGTTTGTTATTTAATTATGTTTATTGTTGGCAATAATTAACTTAATATTGTAAGTCCATTTATGCCACTAATGGACTTATAACGTTTTTGCGGAAATGTTGGTTTTCAACTTTTTAGGAAAGTATAAAAAACTATTAAATATTAATAATCAGCTTAAAACAACACGATTGCTATGGTTTATAGTATGGAACATATTATAGAATATCTTCCTAGTTACAGTGTTAATTAAAGTTTAATCAGTATTCCATTTACAATTCGAATTAGACTTAGTCACTATTTAATTCTTGAAGCAAAATCCCTATAAGGTTTTAATGATTACTAAGTGCAAAAGTAACCTTAAATCCCAACAAATTTTGAATTTTTGTTACAATCTTATTATAATATTATGTAATATAAAAACTTCAGTAACATTATATCCTTTTTAGCAATTTTACGAGAATCCCCATAAAGGTAAACGCTATCTTAAAATATAAACCTTATTGTTTAATGTTTGTTTTGTTTAAAAAAAGCTAATCAAACTTTCTGTAATCAGGACAAATACTTCACACTTATCAACTTCTAGGTCATTCATTCAATTTAAACATCTCATTTTTAAGGAACATTTTAAGAGCTGTTATCATAATAAGTATTATTGCTGGCTAATATAAAAGTTTTTTCGTTATTTCATCCTTTTCCGTATTAACAAGAAAACTTTGTTTCAAGTATATAAAGATTTATGAGAATAATTTAATTTTTAAAATTCCGTCTTTATTATGCTGCCTGCACACGTAATAATCTTAAATAAAGAAAATATGAAATTATATTCCCAGCAAAAACTTACATTGAAAAGTAATGTGTTAACACAACGCACAACACTAAACCGCTAGACTTTTTATGGATATGACTTCAAAACACACTTTATTTTGACGTATATTGATCATTATTGATGAAAAATGGGTAGGGTATATTGGGTTTCTGCTGGTGTTTGTAACGCACAATAACATTGGCCATATACCACTTAAATCAGCTTAGAATCATTTTCTGAGTCGATTTAGCTATGTCCGTCTGTCCATCCGTCCGTCCGTCTGTCTGTCTGTCTGTCTGTCTGTCTGTCTGTCTGTCTGTCCGCCTGTCCGTCTGTCTATCTGTCTGTCTGTCCGTCTGTTCATATAAACCTTGTAATCAAACTCAAATTACGCTCAAAATCGATAAAAATGTTAAAAAAATCTTTAGCCTTTTAACTATTTCCTGTATACGTTAAAAAACAAGCTTTTCACTACTTCTTCTTCACCATTTTAACTCATTTTTTTAACAAGGTTATGTCATTATAGGCAAGTACTTACCACACTTGCTTACAAATAACTACTTATAAATAGGGAGTTAAAAAGTTGTTTTGTTACGCCCACAAAATTGCTCATACAGAATAAGAACCTGGGCCTCTTGATCGTTAGTTCGCAGTCGTACTCACAACACTACTGTCTAGTTATTTTATTGTGCATAATAGTTTTCATACAGAAAAGTTGTTTTCTTTTTGTATGTGAGTGTAAAAAAACAGTTGCTAGCGTGCGATCAAATAAAATGTGCCAATAAAACGGCAAGACTTAAATGTACTTACAAGAGTACTTAAATGTAATGCAGACTGTATGATTTACTTATTGTAAGTTCTTAGTAAGTAAGTACAATTCATTATCGAGTTTCTGGTGGATATTTTTTCCTGTTTTACAAATATATGCTTTAATTATAAAAGCATTATTAGATTCTAAGTGAGTTTTAAAAATTCGTTGCCATGCCATACAAATCTGTCTTTTCATATCTTCCTTTTCATAAAACAAATTCAGTTAGTTAGTTAGTTAGTTAGTAGTTAGTGTTAGTTGTTAGTTAGTAGTTAGTTAGTTAGTTAGTTAGTTTTCGTTAGTTAGTTTTAGTTAGTTTTTTAGTTTTAGTTTAGTTTTAGTTTCGTTCGTTCGTTAGTTAGTTCGTTAGTTAGTTCGTTAGTTAGTTCGTTTTTCGTTCGTTCGTTCGTTCGTTTCGTTAGTTCGTTCGTTCGTTAGTTCGTTTAGTTCGTTTTTCGTTTAGTTCGTTCGTTCGTTCGTTCGTTCGTTCGTTTCGTTTCGTTCGTTGTTCGTTCGTTCGTTTCGTTCGTTCGTTCGTTCGTTCGTTTCGTTCGTTCGTTCGTTCGTTCGTTCGTTGTTCGTTCGTTCGTTCGTTCTTGTTCGTTTTCGTTCTTTCGTTCGTTCGTTCGTTCGTTCGTTTTCGTTCGTTTCGTTCGTTCGTTCGTTCGTTCGTTCGTTCGTTCGTTTCGTTTCGTTCGTTCGTTCGTTCGTTCGTTCGTTCGTTCGTTCGTTCGTTCGTTCGTTTCGTTCGTTCTTCGTTCGTTCGTTCGTTCGTTCGTTCGTTTCGTTCGTTCGTTCGTTCGTTCGTTCGTTCGTTCGTTCGTTCGTTCGTTCGTTCGTTCGTTCGTTCGTTCGTTCGTTCGTTCGTTTCGTTCGTTCGTTCGTTCGTTCGTTCGTTCGTTCGTTCGTTCGTTCGTTCGTTTCTTGTTCGTTCGTTTCGTTCGTTCGTTCGTTCGTTCGTTGTTCGTTCGTTCGTTTTTCGTCGTTCGTTCGTTCGTTCGTTTTCGTTCGTTCGTTCGTTCGTTTTCGTTCGTTCGTTCGTTCGTTCGTTCGTTTTCTTCGTTCGTTCGTTCGTTCGTTCGTTCGTTCGTTCGTTCGTTTCGTTTCGTTCGTTCGTTCGTTCGTTCGTTCGTTCGTTTGTTCGTTCGTTCGTTCGTTCGTTCGTTCGTTCGTTCGTTCGTTTCGTTCGTTCGTTCGTTCGTTCGTTCGTTCGTTCGTTTTCGTTCGTTTCGTTCGTTCGTTCGTTTTTTCGTTCGTTTTCGTTCGTTCGTTCGTTCGTTCGTTCGTTCGTTCGTTCGTTCGTTTCGTTCGTTCGTTCGTTCGTTTCGTTCGTTCGTTCGTTCGTTCGTTCGTTCGTTGTTCGTCTTCGTTCGTTCGTTCGTTCGTTCGTTCGTTCGTTCGTTCGTTCGTTCGTTCGTTCGTTTCGTTCGTTCGTTCGTTCGTTCGTTCGTTCGTTCGTTTTCGTTCGTTCGTTCTTTCGTTCGTTCGTTCGTTCGTTCGTTCTTTTTCGTTCGTTCGTTCGTTCGTTCGTTCGTTTCGTTCGTTCGTTCGTTCGTTTCGTTCGTTCGTTCGTTCGTTCGTTCGTTCGTTTCGTTCGTTCGTTCGTTCGTTCGTTCGTTGTCGTTCGTTCGTTCGTTCGTTCGTTCTTTCGTTCGTTCGTTCGTTCGTTTGCCGGCGGCTGTCTATACATCAACCTACACCTTGGCCCCTATCGGGACTGTTTTGCGCTCCTTAACCAGTGCCTCAGGTGGGAATCGAACCCACCACCTCCGGCCTACCAGACTAGAACACTAACCTACCGGAGGCCACTAAAACAAATTCAAAAATTTAAATATTTCAGCATCACGATTGAATTCATTTTCCACCTGTTTTTATTTGGTTAAGAAAACGAGTTAGCTTACACCTTTTATGTACCACAAAATTATTTACGGTTAAGGTCATTGTATTGTATAAAAAATCAATTCAATATACTAAAAACGTGCCAGTTTAGGGCTTTTACTTTCCTTTTTTTAAAAAAGTTAAAGTTATGCTTCTAGTTTCAACCTCAAAAGTAAAAAAAAAACATATTTGCATTTTAATTTAAAGCTTTTGTAAAGTTTTTCTTTTTAACTGAAAACACTTTGCGAGCATGAAATAAACTGAGTAGCAAGGTTTTAAAACTGCTAATATTTGCTTATTTACTTTTGTTCTTATTGTTGCTGTTATTATTATTATTAATGGTTCGTTAGGGCTGGAGTAGGACCTACAAAAAACACTTTATTTACACAACTAATGTAATTGTGAGCAAAAGCAGTGTAAAGGCAACAACATAAGTAGCAGGACTTTCATAGCCACAAGTACTGGAATTAATGTAAAAATTTAAATGTATTACGTCAATTTGCATTAAAAGCAAACAGCGGAAATTAAAATGAATTAAGTTTTTAAAATAAAAGGAAATATAAAAAATGTATTATTGTTTTAATTTTTTTAGCAAAATTTTTGAATTAAGATTAAAATTTTAAGATGGAGGCGCAACGATCTCTCAAATGAGCTCTCTGGAACTCTGTTTTCAATCGTATGTATGTTCACACATGTATAAAAAACAAACAAAAGTCAGTCAGAGAACTACTTTTTTACACTCAGCATTTCGCTGTTTTAACAAGTACTTCAATAAAATATGTAATAAATAATAGTCGGGCGAGGCCAACCATACAATACCCTATACCTGTTACAAAAATAAAATGTGATTTAGTTTTCATTATAAAGCATTTAAGTTGATTTGTACCTTGCCTCAGATATACTTAAACCATCTATTGTTGAATAAAATTGTGGACATTTAAGTCAAATTTTGAAGGGGGCTTTTACTAGAGACTATTCTCAAATGAGACTCTATAACTATAAAATTCATGGGGGGTCATCAAGGCTAGTATAGAACTTGGCTTTGCAGCTTTTTGTCGAGATACAAGTATATTAAACATAATAATGAACTTAAAAGTTGTATTCGTCGGGTTCAGTTGTATGAGGGCTGAGTGAAATAATGAACCTATGTTAGCCATTTTCTATAGACTTCGTCTTCGGAAGCATAGAAAATCATGTGCTAAATTTCATTGAATTATCTTCAAAATTGCGAACTGTTTCATTACAAGGTTTACAAGCCCTATTCGGGGTTCAGTTGTATGGGGGCTAGGTGAGATAATGGACCGATGTTAACCATTTTCAATAAGCTTTGTCTCCTGTACCATAGAAAATCATGTGCCAAATTTCATTGAATTATCTTTAAAATTGCGACCTGTAGTTTGATTACAATATTTACATGGACGGACGGACATAGCAAAATCGACTCAGAAAATGATCCAAAGCCGATTGGTATACTTTATGTATATGACCAATATTATTGTGCGTTACAACCATCAGCAGAAACCCAATATATCCTCCCCACTAAAGTGGTGTAGGGTATAAATAGTATAATACGTATGATTGTTGTTTTATTACTCATACGTAGTGTGAGATATAAGATATTATTTTAGTAAATATTTTGAAAAATAGTTAAAATTAAGTATTTTTGCTGCGCAAAACGACTTTTTATGCAATTATTGCAAAATAATTAAAAAATTCCAAAATTATGAAATTTTGAAACCTATTTCGAAAAGATTGCAGAAATTGTTTTAACATATTGTACTGAGATCATGATTTTCAATAGCTGGTAGTTCCTTGGATCTTTTCATTTCATATTCTCGTGTTCATTATATTAATACGCATGGATTAAGAGGTATTCCTACAAGTGATTTTAAAAAGCCTGTTTCTCGGGACACTCCATTGTATATATGTAGGTTCCAATCTTTAACATATTAAAGACCCATGTTTGGTTCAATCTGGAGCAAAGTTAAAAATGAAAAAATTACCTAAATATTTATATAAACTATATCTTAGCAGCAAACAGTTCCTATAGAAATCCAAAAAATATAAAAATTTTTAAAATATTTACATACCAGAGTAATTAGTTTATTGTCAGGATATGAAAATATATTACATTATTTTCAAAACATAATGTTTAGGTTTCAATTATTTGACTGTAATCAAAAGTTTGTGATATTTACTGCATAAATAAGTATTTATGTATGTATGTGTGACTTAAAAAGCAATAAAAGTTGTAAAGGATCTACAAATGTTTACAACGCTTCTAACTATAATTTTTTATCTTTGCTAGTAACAGTATGTTATTATGTGCACACTTACATATGTATATCTGTAATTTTATTTTCCCAGCATGTGTCTGTATAAATAAGGATATGTGTATGTGTAAGAGTAATTAAAATTGACAAGAATGATACTTGAACTTAACATATACTCATATGTGTATAAAATTATTACTCCTACACTTAAAGTTTTTAATTAAAATTTTGTGAAATTTGTCATAATGTTGCAAAATTTATAATTTTTAAACATGGATATAAAGTAAAGGAACAAGTTGGAATTAAATTTAATTTAAACGTTTATGTGTAAAATTTAAAATAATTTATATGTGCAATTAGAAATCAATGTTTGTATAAAACTCTTAAAACTGGCAGTAGACCACTATTGATCTATTGATATAATAGTGAAAATCGTAGATCACTCACATTTTTCATCAAAAATACATTGAGATGAAATTTTGTTTTAATATTTCATTAGATCTTAAATTTGTAAGTTTTTATAATACTGTATCTAATATCTATCTAATATAAATCTGATGTCAATAATAATCCATTAAAACTCATTAGTATTATAAAAAAGTGATATCGTCATCACTATAAATAAATCAATTCTGTGCAAAAAAATCATGAAGTGTGCCTAAAAAATAATAATATTGTATTAAAAATAACAAAAAAAAAAATGAAATTTTGTACATCCAATTGAAATCTATTACGCTAAAGAAAATCCAAATGGAAAAGAACGTCAACAACAGACAATTTTTAGAAAATAACAAAGGAACAAACTAAACAGATATTTTAATATCACAAAATCTAAAGCAAACAGAAAATCTTGCGACAAAGGACAAATATAGCTTGCAGAAATAATATTTCCTAAATCTTTGGCGTACGTATGTAGGTATTAAAATATATAGCTTATTTTCCCATTGTATATATAGGGAATATATATATACAATGAACGTATGAAGATGAATTTTAATATTGATTCTATCGTTGTTACTATTATTCTATTTTACTTAAAAAACATCATTTAGAAGGTAATGACCTAAATATACATTTAATAATAAAATCGATTTATTATTTGATTCTTTTGTGGACTAAATTCAAATCATAAAAATATTTGTAATATAAGCTAAAAACAAGTAAAAAGTCTATATTAGCCTATGTTGAATCTTATATACACTTCACAATAAAAAACAAAACAAAAAAACAACAACAAGTAACGCAAAACGAAACAAAACACCAAAACACAAAATACGCAAATCATTAAAACCAACACATGTCCAAACATACGTTTTTTTCCAATAAGTAATATTGTTGTTGCTTTTATCTCAAAGCAAGCAAACAGTTGTCTTTTTTTAATGAAATTTTCAGAGACGGTTTCGGATTTTTGCTCATATTTCCGTTATTTATGGAGGTATTTAGCAGATTGCAAATAGGAAACTTCCCAAAAGCGTGTCTGATGGAATTGTTGAAGATTTTGACTCCGAAGACAGACAGACAGACAGACAGACAGACAGACAGACAGACAGACGGACGGACAGATAGATAGATAGATGAACAGACAGACGGACATGGCTTAATCGACTCTGTTATTTATAAGGATCCAGAATATATATAATATGTAGTATATATCGGAAAACTATATTGTAGAAATTACAAAGGGAATAACAAACCAAACCATGCTCAAGAGGTGAAGAGTATAATAACACTTGTCTGCAATGAAATCCTCTTTTACGAAAAATTATTATAGAATTGAAGTTATGAATATAAGAAACCTACATCTGCTTTTAATTTCTTTCTAATATGTTTTTTTTTTTTTTTTTGTTTTTTCAGATCAAGCTGCTGAGACTTTACGTCATACTGGAATGAATTAAACTTGTTAAAAATCAAAGATTAACAATTGGAAACTTTATAAATCGGAAAGAGGAGTAAAAGAATATGTTGACACTAAGTTTGCTAGTACTACAAAAAGTTGAGAATCCCTAAAGGAAGTAAAATTTGCACTCACCACTACAGAAACAGAATAAATGTATCTCCTTTTTATCTTTGCAGAGATCTATGAATATTTCGGTTATAACAGAATTGTACCAAACTGCCCTGTTTCTTCATTTGATGTAAAAGATATGCTATTAGTTTTGTGAGTGCCTACAGATTTATCAACGAATGGTATATTTGTTGTTCTCTTTAGATGACCAAGGAAAGATTTTTGCATTCATGTAATGATAAAATTTTAATGTAATTCCATTTTAGGCTACAATTATAAATTACATATAAGTATTTGAAAATTTTGTAAAAAGTAAAAAAACGTTATTTTAAAGAAGGATAATATTAAACGTAAGTACTAATTTGAACTTTCGATAAAAATGGAAGTTGCTGATGTTCCCGGCGAAAATGAAAATTCAGTTTGTTCTAAGATAGCGATTCTCAAACTTTTTCTCCTGTCGTCAATATTCAATGAGCTGGATCACATGACAAAAATGTACTATTTTGAGATTTTCATATTTTTTAAAGCTCTTGAAAATGCGCTTTCGAATTTATATCAAACATGTATATGTAAGTATTAAAAAATTTTTAAATTTTCGAATTTTTTTCCAAAGTTTACATGGAATTATTTATCGAAATTGAATTTTAGTGCATGATTATGATAGCTCCAGTGCTGTTGAATGTGGTTTTTTAATATTGCTAGCACTTCTATTTTTACGCAATATCCATTATTAATAATTTGAACTTTAGCCGCGATTCTGATACTGATAATGATTTTTTTGCAATTTTTTTATCGTTAAGTGAACTACCGGTATATATCGCTTCATTTATTAAAGAAAAATTTATATTATTTTGGATTTTTATAGGATTTTTTTTTGCAATCAAAAAATATACAAATTTACGATTTCTTTTTTTTTCAAAATTTTCAACTTTTAGTGCTTATAGCTTTTAGATGGAATTGGTCTGGAATTTTTGCAGGTGTATAACCTTAAATGTAATAAATATAACGATATAAAAATAATATATGTTGGAAATAATATAATAGGTCGGTGATGTATGTAGCTTTTCTATATTATATATTAATATCTTCAATTCTGTTATAATTTTTCTTAAAAGAGACTATTGCAGACTAGTGTTATTAAATATTATATAATTTTACCAAAATGTACTTGTCTCTTTTTCAAAATCTATTCAGTTAGTATTTAAGGTTACGATTACACTAATACAAACTACACTATAGACATTATTTCATTTTAAATTTCCTCTTTTTGGTTTTGGAAGTAGTACAAATTTCTCAAAGGGTCTTTAAAGGTTGGATCGCAGGATGTCACTGCTATTGAACATTTACATATGTAAAGTAAATCGTCTATAACAAATTGATTTTGGTAACTAATAGTTCATATTAAAGACATTTCGTAAAGGATTCTTTTGCAGATAAAAAATTATTTTAGTAGCTCAAAAAAGTACACTCTGTTAATAATTTTTATGCTGAAAGAAAATCTTATTTTCCATCCCTCTGCTACATGCTTTGGTGGGCCAGCAAAATAAGATTAGTTCTTTCACTTTTTGACCGATGCAATTTGGAATTACTCTTTTACTGAAATAAACTCAAATTTTAGGAGACTTTTTTTTTCTATTTATATCGGTTAATCATTCAATAAAACATTTTTTTTATAATATACTTTTTCTTTTTTAATTTTTTTTTAAATAAATCGTAAAATTAATGATGCATGGTTGTACATTATGTTCATACATTTATCAGTGTAAGCTTTAATGTTTAAATAGTTTTCTAAATGATTTGCAAACTAATTCAGTTGGTACATAGCGAAAGCCATTAATTGAACCTATAAAGCAAATAAATAATTTTAATAAGTCATAAGTTAGACATTTATGGTTATTTAAGTTTTTGATGGGAATGTACTTACAGCATTTATTTCTGGCAATGTATTGATGTTTTTTAACAAAAAATTAGCAATTAATTTAGAATTTTTTATACAAAATAGCATCGTTTCTAATTTGCTAAAACACGTTTTGTTTTCTATTACACATGCATTTGATAAATCATTGTTAAAATTAATATTTTAAAATTCATAATATTCCTACTAAAGCACTTATAAATATTAAAATTCCACAAAGCTTTTAGATTTTTTTTCCTTTTCAGTATTTAATAAAATATTTATAACACATCTCTGTCTCCTTCGGTTCATTTCATTTTATTCATTATTGCACCAACTAAGCTGCTTTAAAATAATGTAAACAATATTTTTTTATGGATTTTATTTTTTATCTGGCTGTTCTTATGTTGCCTTAAGTCATGCCAAAAAAAGTATTTCCTTTACAAAATATATGAAATATATAAGAGAAGATGAAAAAAATTTAAAAGGAAATACGCATACAATATATATATATATAAGTCCTATTTATGGGAATTGTTTTCTTTTTATTTTCACCACAGAAAAAAAAAATCACACACAGCTACACTTTTAAAACAAGTAAGAACTTATAGTCGGGTATGGCCGACCATATGATACCCTACACCCAGTGATTATGTAAAATATGTTGATTTTTTATAATAAAAAATTTAATTTAATTTTTACCTATAGTCTGAAATATTTCAACAGTTTGTTAACAAAAAAAGGAATTTTTTAATGAAGGTTTATGTTGGATTAATATGGACCTGATAAAGTGATTCTTAGCCGATTGGTTTACTTTAAGGTATACCAAACCAATATTTTTGAGTGTTACATACAGCAGACAAACGCATAATACCATACCCACTATAGTGGTGTAGGGTATAAAAACATACATACGTACATATACTCACAATAATGAATCTTTAGCCAAAAAAATTGTGTGTTGAGAAGTGGAAAAGGATTCTTTTTGTGTAAATAGCAGGCATGGAAAATTGAACTCGTAGAATAGTACTAACTTATAACAAGAAGAGTTCTTTTTTAGGTTCTAAAGTACTAAACTAATTTTCAGCTAGGCGACATAGACAGACAATAGCATATACTATAGACTAGATTATAGACTACTTTATAGACAAGACTATAGCATATATTATAGACTAGTCTATAGACTAGACTATAGACTAGACTATAGACTAGACTGTAGACTAGACTATAGACTAGACTATAGACTAGACTATAGACTAGAATATAGACTAGACTATAGACTAGACTATAGACTAGGCTATAGACTAGACTATAGACTAGAATATAGACTAGACTATAGACTAGACTATAGACTAGACTATAGACTAGACTATAGACTAGACTATAGACTAGACTATAGACTAGACTATACACTAGACTATAGACTAGACTATAGACTAGACTATAGACTAGACTATAGACTAGACTATAGAATAGACTATAGAATAGACTATAGACTAGACTATAGACTAGACTATAGACTAGACTATAGACTAGACTATAGACTAGACTATAGACTAGACTATAGACTAGACTATAGACTAGACTATAGACTAGACTATAGACTAGACTATAGACTAGACTATAGACTAGACTATAGACTAGACTATAAACTAGACTATAAAATAAACTATAGACTAGACTATAGACTAGACTATAGAATATACCATAGACTAGACTATAGACTAGACTATAGACTAGACTATAGACTAGACTATAGACTAGACTATAGACGAGACTATAGACTAGACTATAGACTAGACTATAGACTAGACTATAGACTAGACTATAGACTAGACTATAGACTAGAGTAGACTAGACTAGACTATAGAGTAGACTATAGACTAGACTATAGACTAGACTATAGACTAGACTATAGACTAGACTATAGACTAGACTATAGACTAGACTATAGACTAGACTATAGACTAGACTACTAGACTAGACTATAGACTAGACTAAGACTAGACTATAGACTAGACTATAGACTAGACTATAGACTAGACTATAGACTAGACTATAGACTAGACTATAGACTAGACTATAGACTAGACTATAGACTAGACTATAGACTAGACTATAGACTAGACTATAGACTAGACTATAGACTAGACTATAGACTAGACTATGACTAGACTATAGACTAGACTATAGACTAGACTATAGACTAGACTATAGACTAGACTAATAGACTAGACTATAGACTAGACTATAGACTAGAGATAGCCTATACTATAGAATAACTATATACTAGACTATAGACTATACTATAGACTATTACTATAGACTAGTACTATATGACTGACTATAGACTAGATTATAGACAGACTATAGACTAGACTATAGACTAGACTATAGACTAGACCTATAGACGATACTAGACAGACTTAGACTAGACTATAGACTAACTATATACTAGACTATAGACTAGACTATAGACTAGACTATAGACTAGACTATATAGACTAGACTATAGACTAGACTATGAACTAGACTATGACAGACTATATACTAGACTATAGACTAGACTATAGACTAACTATAGACTAACTATAGACTAGACTATAGCTAGACTATAGACTAGACTATAGACTAGACTATATACTAGACTATGACTAGACTATAGACTAGACTATAGACTAGACTATAGACTAGACTATAGACTAGACTATAGACTAGACTATAGACTAGACTATAGACTAGACTATAGACTAGACTATAGACTAGACTATAGACTAGACTATAGACTAGACTATAGACTAGACTATAGACTAGACTAGACTAGACTATAGACTAGACTAGACTAGTGATTAGACTATCGACTACACTATAGATTAGTCCATTGACTACTACGTGGACTTTTTATCAAACGTTTATAAGTTAGAGAAATTACCGAAATGTCGTGGGGATACAGCGGTATCAAAAAGTACTGTAAAAAGTACTAAAGTACTAAATTTTCCGTGCCTGGTAAATTGTATGAAAGTGCTAAAGTCGAAAAACCATTCGGTGTTATATCTGTATTAGAATTTGTTAAAAATTTTAGTTTTGACTTGTCACAAGGTGCAATTTTTCTCTTAAAATTTTAAATTACGAAAAAAATATACTAACATATGGATTCTTTACATTCAATTAAAAATAGCCGTTTACATATACTTTGCTAGGGTTTGAATTTTATGTTTATAATATCCCAGCAAAACTTACGCAATCACTTACTATTCAATTATTTCTACATACCGCCAGAATTACCT
Organism: Lucilia sericata; assembly: GCF_015586225.1. Taxonomy (NCBI): domain Eukaryota; kingdom Metazoa; phylum Arthropoda; class Insecta; order Diptera; family Calliphoridae; genus Lucilia; species Lucilia sericata. The sequence continues at coordinate 63,301 of NW_023994180.1, read as the reverse complement.
TTAAGTAGTCTTGTAATGACTTATATATATAATCATATACGTTCATAATACGCACATTTCCGTATTTTGTGAAATGCGGTTTTTAGCTTTTTAACTTATTACTTTTCAATGTAGGTTTTTGCTGCGATTATACCTTATGTCTCAGAATAACTCTCCGTAATGTATATATATCCAAAAATGTTATTGTAACTTCGAATTATTTATGCTAAATATCGATTAATGATTTTTAATTCCCATTTGCTAAATATTCAATTTAAAATAAACTTCTTCTAACCATCTCGTACTAGTTAAACCAAAATCATATAATTTTCTCACTACTCTCTCAAACGTGGGCGATTTCTTTATACTTCCGTTTTTTGCTTATTTGAATTTATTCCACATTAATGTATAAACCCACGAATTGGTCTTTTCTACTTATTTCCATAATGTCAAAGTGACGTGATCCTTAATCGTTATTTGTTATGGAAATTCCCAATGGTTCTATATATAACATTTATATCCCTGACAGTTTTTATTATTTTTTTAAAAATTATTCCTATTTGCCTTACTGCTATCATAATACTTTATTTGAATGTCTAAATATGTCTTTGAAACAATGAACAGAAGAGTCATGTTTGTTGTGGGAAAAGTGTATGAAAATGAGTAAATGCTTGGGGTGTGTTCGAGTGTATGTTGAACAACAAAAAAGCTCTTTGTATAATTTTTTTTTAGTTTAGAATAGATTTCCATTTTTTTCCTCCTTTAATCAAATTTGACATAATTGAAATGGCAAATACATGTATATCTAGTGATCGCTTAGACATCATTCATTTCGTTTGTGAGACATTTACGCTTCCATTTTTTGTGACCTTTTTTCAGTTTATTTAAAATTGTGGTAAATTTGCGTATTTGTCAGGGGAGATTCTTATTTGCATAGACAATTATTTATATATTTTAATTTCAGCTTTTATATTATACATACATTGAGTTCCTACTGTTTTTATGACGAGTTTTAAAAAATTAGTATTAAGCAAGTAAGAATGTTATATCTAACTATGCCGAATCTTATAAATTGTCTAAACTAAACTAAATTGTCTAAATTTTCTTCCGATTGCTTATAATTAACTAATTTACGATCATTTAAACTGTATTTGGAGGGCCACTTGTATGTCAGTAAGGCGAAATCATGGACCAACATTGCTCATTTTCAATACCAAAAAATTCTTATCAATAAAGAATTTGTATGCAAAAATTTCATTGTCTAGCTACTATCCTGTGGTCCCTATCGTAATTTCAACAGACTGAAGGACGGACAGGCGGACATGGATAGATGGTCTTAGAATTTAATAAATAAATAATTTTGTGTGTTGGTGGATACAAAAATAGCAACAAATTTATGTTATTTTAAATATATATAAATATTTACCTTGAGTGTGGAAAGTGTGTTCTTTATTAAATAATTTCATTGTTTGAAAATATTTGAAATACACATGGCGTATGAGTGATATATAATTTATTAAATAAAACTTTGTAATGGTTGTCATACTGCATGTGAAGCGTATGAGTATTATAGAATTCAATATTAAAGGAATACGACAAAAAAAGTAAATGATGGAAAACATTATTCTATTATGTTAGAATTTTTGTTTTTTCACCAAAAGTTTGAAAACAAGTTTTTAATTTTTTAAGTCGTTCTTTTTGTAGTAGAATTTCTCTTATTTGTGTTGGCTTTTTATTTTAATTTTAAATGACAAAATAATTAAAAAGTTTTCTGATAAAGTTTCCCTTTAAATTGAAAGAGTTAAAAAAATGTCCTACAAACAGCATGCCGAAAATGTTATAACACACATGCCGAGTCTTATATACCCACCATACGCTATGTATGTTGTAAACTGAAGTTAATTTTAAAAGGTGGTGCAATATATCGTTTTATGTCAGAAGAATTTTTTGGGGGACTGCAGTCAATTATGGACAGCGGTCTATAGTGTATATAAATTCTTTTTTCTGGAAATTATTTTCTGTATAGAATAATTTCATTGTTAGAAAATATTCTGTATACACATGGCGTATGAGTGATATTTAATAAAATTTATTAAATAATACTTCGTAATTGTTGGCATAATGCATGTGAAGCGTATGAGTATTAAAACATAAGTGATATTTAATGAAGTTTATTAATAAAAATAATACTTCGTAATGCTTGTCATACTGCGTATGTGTATTATAGAATTCAATAATACCTATACGTACTAAAAATCAGTATTACATATTAAATTTTGTCTTTTGTCTAAAGTTTTTTTTATGTCCTATGTAATATTATTGACATTGGTTCACTCGAGAAGAGATACATTTACATACAAAGATTAATTCAAAGATAAATTTTTATATGGAAATATCAAGTAAGTAATTAACTACTTAATCTTAAAAATAAAAAAAAATTGATTCATTCACTTTTATTGACTTAAAAAACAGTTCTTCTGTAATAAAAAATTTTTGTATTGAATCCTCATTACATTTCTTTCTGTGTAGGATTAATAAAGACTTTTATCCCTTTAATGGATGTATGTACATCCAACCAATATTAATCTTTATCACTACGTGGTAGTCAGTGGTGTTCTAATAACGAAAAACTTTTTACAAAATCCTTCGGCGTCAAATTGATTTTCTAAAATTATTTACAAACAAATTTACAAGAATTTGGAAGAGAAATATGCCACAGAGCCTATGTAAAATAAAAATTTTAAAATTTTTTATAAAAGTTATAACCCTAATGTACACAAGTCCGTCTGCCTGTCTGTCTGTCTGTCTGTCTGTCTGTCTGTCGGTCTGTCTATCTGTCTGTCTGTCTGTCTGTCTGTCTGTCTGATTGTCTGTGTGGCCATGTAACATATAATGCAGGTTTAAACAGGTTAAGCCTCCGGTAGGTTAGTGGTTAGTGTTCTAGTCTGGTAGACCGGAGGTGGTGGGTTCGATTCCCACCTGAGGCACTGGTTAAGGAGCGCACAACAGGCCCGATAGAGGCCTAGGTGTATTTCTTCGGATTTGACGCATATACATCCTCCTTTCAAACTAACTAACTAACTAAGTAACTAACTAACTAACTAACTAACTAACTAACTAACTAACTAACTAACTAACTAACTAACTAACTAACTAACTAACTAACTACTAACTAACTAACTAACTAACTAACTAACTAACTAACTAACTAACTAACTAACTAACTAACTAACTAACTAACTAACTAACTAACTAACTAACTAACTAACTAACTAACTAACTAACTAACTAACTAACTAACTAACTAACTAACTAACTAACTAACTAACTACTAACTAACTAACTAACTAACTAACTAACTAACTAACTAACTAACTAACTAACTAACTAACTACTAACTAACTAACTAACTAACTAACTACTAACTAACTAACTAACTAACTAACTAACTAACTAACTAACTAACTAACTAACTAACTAACTAACTAACTAACTAACTAACTACTAACTAACTAACTAACTAACTAACTAACTAACTAACTAACTAACTAACTAACTAACTAACTAACTAACTAACTAACTAACTAACTAACTAACTAACTAACTAACTAACTAACTAACTAACTAACTAACTAACTAACTAACTAACTAACTAACTAACTAACTAACTAACTAACTAACTAACTAACTAACTACTAACTAACTAACTAACTAACTAACTAACTAACTAACTAACTAACTAACTAACTAACTAACTAACTAACTAACTAACTAACTACTAACTAACTAACTAACTAACTAACTAACTACTAACTAACTAACTAACTAACTAACTAACTAACTAACTAACTAGAATTAGAAAAGTATACTTTAGTATCTGTGCCTATGTTATTAACATGCATATTTTGAAATTTTTTAATAGTTTTAAACTCCCTGGTTTTTTTTTTTTTGTTGTCTTTTAATATTATAATAAATAATTTGTATTTATATCAATTAAAACGTTTCGTTATTATTCTGTAAAATTATTGCAATTAGAACTGTCGTACTGTATATATAATAAAATATCGATAACAGTAACGAATCATTATACATACATAATTTGTATTTATGTTTACAGCATAATTTAAATAAAATCCTTCTGTTTCACTTGTCATTATTTCAGCTGTTTAAAAATTTCCCCTAAATGTCTACTGTTTATAAATTATGACCTCTACGTAATTATCATTAATAACATACATACATAATTACTTAATTTCACCTTTAAAATTCACCATTCTTATATTAAAAATTAACAACTAAACAATTATAAATTTAAACAATAAAACACAATGGCAGTCAACTTAAACCCCAAACCCCCAAACAAAAACATAATTGCAATTACACTTACAATTACGCCTTTTTAATAACTTATAGCAATTATTTAAAAATTAAGGAAAATTAACAAAATATAGCAACAAATTCATTGTTATTTACTGCATGTGTGTTTGTGAAAGAAGGAGGTAGGTATGATGGCTGAAGGTCACTTAAAGAACCATAAAACTCGCACAAATACGTGATTACAGGAAAGGTATGCAGGAGAGCTTCAATTATTATAATTTAATTAGAAAGCTTATACTTTTTACTACACAGAGAAAACAGATTCGTTGTGATAACCGAATTTGTTTCCAATCGAATTCAGTCGGTTCTCACAACTATCCTAAAATTCGATTGTTGTTATTGTAAAATTCGGTTGCTATTACTGAATATGCACAACTATTTGTATTTTTTATTCGGTAATCTGGGTTGAAATTATTGGTATTTGCAACTGAAATATTATTTATTGAAAACCAATTTGTGGATTATTTGTATTTTAAAATAAATTTTATTTTGTTTAAAATATTTACAAAAATATGAATATGTTTAAACTTATAAATCTTATAAATACAAAATAACAACTTCTCCCCTTTAGTTTTAAGATTTTGATGTTAATGAACATATCGTTTATGTACCAGGGATTTTGCTCTTCATTCTGTCCAACATTTCCAAAGGAACGCAATCTTTCCACGCCTTTCTGCGGCTGTAAAATTATTAAGAATTATAGAAAAATAACACAAAATAGTTTAAAAGATATAAGATATAAAATATTCTAAACATTACCTTGTTTTATCCAAGTTTCCGCATTAATTTATCCTCAAATGTAATTAGGTTTTTTTAAATTATAAATTCATTTTATTATATTTATTTTTTGTAAACGTCAACTACAATTACCAATTAATCGTTTGTGAACATCGAATTTGGTTTTTTTAACCGTAATTAAATTTTTAATAATTTTTTCAATTGATAATTGGTTGTAGGGCTCAATATTTTTTACTTTCTACTGTTTTACAGTTACAGCGACTAATATTTGATGTTCTTATGTTTCAATCCTAAATAAAAGTCACTTGCATTTACTGAATTCACAAATGAATATAATAACCGATACAATTCAGTTCAAATTATTGATTTGGAAATTGTTAAAACCACAATTCGAATATTATTATGTTTTTTTAATACTGAATACAGAAAATCAGTTAATTATACAGTTTTTCAATAACAGCGATACAATTTTAATAAATTTAACTAAATATTAATCATGGTAAACGATTTCCAATCGATCTGTTTTCTATGTGTAAAAATAAATGTGCTGGCACTGTGGGAATTTCGATTTAAATAAATATTTGCTTAATTTATTTAATGGTCTTACACTTTATATTAAGAAGTATTTAAAATTATGTAGATTAAATTAAGGTTTTAGCACTTTAACTTTCTACCATACAAAACTGTCTATAATTTCTCCTTTATATTTTGAATTTAAATTTAAACGTTTTAAAATTTGCATACATAAGTTTGAATTTGTTTTAACAAGAGACAAAGAATTTAATCTAAAATTAAATAAATATTTGTATTTGTTGGGTTTGGTGTGAAAAATTGTGTTCATATCAAGTCTAGCATGAAAACAAAAAAAAAATCTGAAATGTATATCGTCAGTTGTAATACGAAATAACATACTAGAAACATGTAAGAATCTTCTATACTCTTTACCACAGTGTTTAAAAAAAGAATAATTTTATAAAATTTTTATTTCACAGACGGACAGACAGACAGACAGACAGACAGACAGACAGACAGACAGGCAGACAGACAGACAGACAGAAAGACAGGCGGACAGACAGACAGACGGACACACAGACAGAAAGACAGACGGACAGACGGACAGACAGACAGACAGACAGACAGACAGACAGACAGACAGACAGACGGACACACAGACAGAAAGACAGAAGGACAGATGGACATGGCTTCCCGGTAAACTAAGGAAGTTTTGCACTCTCTTTATCTCCTGTAATATAAAAACAATGAAATGATATTTAGCATTTCATATGACGATACACTTTATTTACTTTTACAAATGTCATTCATCATTCACATACAAACACAAACATGCTTTAGAATTAAAAAACAAATTAAATTTCAAATAAAAGACTTTATAAGTTTATGGAAAGGAAGCGAAAACTGCTGAAGGCTTTAATTTAAATACATTAGTATTTTGTAAAAAAATCTTTCGGTATCATTCTAATGTACACACATATAGTTAGTCATATTATACGATTATAAAAAATAACATTGTTCTTAACAATACATACTTTATAAGGTATGAGTAGGAGCATAACTACATAGAGAATTCTTTATCATCTATATATATTATCTACTGAAAACCTTTGAATTCATTCAACTAGAAATAAAATCTTATAATCTTTAAGCATTTCCGTCTTTATCCATTTATTAACTACAGGATGTAACTTGAAAACAATATCAACAACGATAAGACACAAAAGCTAAAATATCTAAAGGCATCAAAAGACATTACCACCACGACTAATATAAAGAAAAAATAGAAATTGTATAACTATTACAATAATATGTGTAAAATAAGTGAATCAATAAAATAGAAATTGTGAAGCGACTGCTAGAATATTTGTGTAATAAGTGAACAAATCGGTCACAAAAATTGTTAGTTACATTATCGTTCTTAAGTTTACAATGCTCTTATGTACATAGATCGATAATAAGTACTTATATGTAGTAGAGTTACTTACATTCTTGCCAATCCAACATGATGGATTGCTCAAGGATATAAACATTGTCCCAAATTAAGTAACTTAAAGGAGCATGGAAAAGTGTAATATACAACAAATCTACACTTATTTTATATTAATTATTTAAAAATTTATTTGACATTGAGTTGGTAATAAATAAAAGTAATGGTTAATTAACTAAAATCTATATTGAATAAAATTATATATGAGCTTTGATCAAATGTACATGAATGGAAGTTAAGGCTAGTAAATATGCTAATCTGTTAGAAGGGAGTTGAGGTTGAAATAACCACTAGATATTCTGGTATATTTCACTATAGAGGGAATGTGATCACTTTCGCAATGTCAGGTAAATAAAGTAAGAATATAATTGATAATTTTATTACAATAGAAAAACAAATAGGAAGTCTATATTCGCCTTTGCCTTCGTGAGAAGGTTTTGTCTTTTCCGTTTGGAATTTATACAATATTATTTTCCGACCCTATAAAGTATATTTTTATATTATGGATCCTTATAGATAGCGGAATCGACTAAGCTACATATGTCTGTCCGTCTGCCTGCCTAACTGTGTGTCTGTCCGTCTGTCTGCCTAACTGTGTATCTGTATGTCTTTCCGTCCGTACGTCTGTCTTTCCATCCGTGCGTCCGTCTGTATGTTTGTTGACATAATTTTTTAGAAGACTCTAGACATGTTCGAGATAAGAATCTTCAATAATTCTATCAGACATGCTTTTGAAAAGTTTTCTATTGAAAATCTGAAAAATCGGTCCATAAATAACTGAGATATGAGCAAGAATCTCAGAGACTACCTCTAAAAATTTCTTCAATAAATTACAAATAAAAGCATAAAAAACAAAAACAATGATGATAAAGCAGTTATAATTGGATAATACAGCTCATATTTGTTTGAGGGTGGTAATACAGTTGAATTTGTTTGTGGATAGGCAATACAGTGGTACTACATACTTGGTAAAGGCTATATAAGATTTGGCACAGCCAAATATAGAACTCTGACTTGAACAAAGACCAAACAATGCATGATTTTTTGAATGATTGGCTTGAAAAATTATCAATAACTTTGTTGTCTGTCCTTTGATATTATAGTTTTATACCTCATTGGATAGCTAATTTTCTTTGTGAAAATGTTAAGAAAAGATAATTTTAATGGCACAATTTAAGAAGAAATCTAGAAAAGTCATATTATTAACCCAATTTTACACATTTCGATAGATTTCCAGGCAAGGGTTACCGTTATCCTATTGGAATAAACAGTTATTTTTAGACACTAATGAACAAAATAAGACCCATTCAAACAATATTTTTGGACACCTCTAATGTACATATTTTGTTCAAATCAGTTCAAAAAAAACTGAAATTTGAATTGTGACAGTCTTGTAGCAAATAAGCGACAAGTGTAATTAAAACAAGGACAAATTGCATAAAAATTTAGACTATTTTGGATTAGTGATGCTTATTTTTACATAAGCAGATTACACAACTCCAAAATTGAAAAACCTTATTTTTTTGAATATGTACCATGTATAACCAATGTACAGCTCAGAAAATTGTACAAAATTAAATTCAAAAGTGATTTAGTGTCACGTGTATAATATAAATTGATCATCCTTTATATTGTCTTTATTATTGAAAAAGAAAAGAATAGTAACATAAGAACGAATATAACGAAAATACAAATGACAAAAAGTTATATTAATAGTTCAATTTAATACAGATTGTGTTAGAGTATATGTATGTATGTACATGTGTACATATACTACTGCTACATGTCAAAATATTATATAGGAAGGAGTTTAAAGTGAAAGAACATGTACTGATTAAACATGTTTAAAAAAATATTATCAAACATTTATCTCCATCATTCTATATATCAAATTTATTTATTCAATCTATTTTACATTATTAATCAGTCAGTCTAGTTTAAGAATAGTTTTTTATTTTCAGTTTAGAATTTTGCTACATTTCATTTTGCTACATTTCATAATGAATTACTGGCTACAATTACACTGTGTGTAATTTTTTAAGTCATGGAAATATAACCATATACGGACACCAATACGTTATAAAAAACCAAAGAAAAGACCCGTTTCTCTCAGTTTTTCCCAAAGTCATGAACTCTCAAAGATTTGGGAGTAATTTTTGCAAAAACCGTTCGGATTTTTGATTTACTCTCTGAAGCAAAGTTGTAGCTCTTGTCATAAAGAACAACAATTACGAACATATAAAATCAAAAGGACTTCATATTAATTCTTTCTTTTCAAGCGGAAAGTTTTACATTGTGAAATTGCACTTTTTTTATTAACGACACCTATACGTATACGTGTTTATGATTTACTGATATTACAAACATTAAGTATACGCCTAAAATAGAGAAGCAGTTGAAAGTAAAAAAATCTATTTTGATTTTTAAAATGAAGTTTTTTTAACTTTATCAGAGAGTAAATCAAAATTTCGACCGGTTTTTGTTAAAATGGGCCCCAAATTTTTGAGCTCACATAAAAAATAAAGTTCATGACTTTAGGCAAAACTGGGAGACACGGGTCTTTTATCACGTAATGGTACATATGTACATAACTGTGGTAGTAATCCTCTGAGTAAATAAATATGTATGTATATTAAATTACAGATTTAAAGCAAGTAACCATTATTGATAGTGTGAAAAATATAATAATGATATACATATATTCAACACAATATTCAATAAATATTTAGACAAGCTAATTGAGACTGTGCGAAAAGGAGATTCTGTTTAAATTGAACTCTTCAAATAAATATACTTGAAGTAATATCCACAGTAAATAAGTATTATTATGCATAAATTTACATACATTACTTTTTGATTATGTATTGAAATGAAAATCAAGAGCAATTTACATACTTAATTGACAAGAGTTTATCATCATTATCATAATGTTTAAGTAATATTATTTATTGTGGCCCTTAAAATTATTATTACATGTATGTAAATATACATAAACATTAGGACTTAAGTTTATAAACAAATACAATACATTGTGTTACAGCATCCTCCTTGTTTGTGGTCTCTATGAACATATGTTGCATTATAATGTTTCAGACGTAAATAGATGTCAATAATATAAATATCTCTCCTGCACGATGGGGCAACTATATGGAGACTTCTGGTGATTTACCCTTTGCCCCCCTATAACTCCACTTTTAGAAAATCTTTCTTTTTGTCAATAGATTGTGAAAATATATCGGAATTAACGTCAAAAGCAAATTAAGTGCTTTATTATTAAAAACAAGTAAGAAGTCTATATTCGCCTTTGCCGAATCTTATATACCCTTCACCATAGTGTATTTCAAAAATATTTAATTTATAAAATTCAATTTATTTCATTTTCCCGACTCTATCATTACTTTAGCAATAGCAAAACAAACATAAATCGTTTCAAATAAGCAGTGTTGTTGTTGCTTATTTATCAAAGCATGCAAAAAATTTTCTTTTTTTGGTGAAATTTTCATAGGTTGTCTCGAATTTTTGCTTATATCTCGGTTATTTATGGACGGATTTTGCTGGTTTTAAATAGAAAACTTCTCCGAAGCACGTTTGATAGAATTATTGAAGATTTGGATCCCGAAGATATCTGAGGTTTTCAAAAAACTGATTTCAACAAACACACAGACGGACAGACAGACAGACAGACAGACAGACGGACAGACGGACAGACAGACAGATAGACTTAATCGACTCCGCTATCTATGAGGAGGGTATAAAAATACCCCAAATTTAAAACACACTAATTAGTGTAGGGTATCATATGTTGTTAGTTGTTAAATTTTAGTTGATGTTTTTACAAAAGTTTTTCTATGCAAAATTCCTATAATAAATTGTCGATGCCTGTGTGTCACAAAAATTTGTTTTATAAACCTTTGATAAGTTATTATTATAATAAAAAGTTACTATTAAAATACTTTAATTAATTATATATGGAATGTTTGTAAAACTTTAAAATATATTTTAATTAATCATATTATTGTTAAAAGTACAAAGTCTGAGGTCTGTTTTTTCATAATTTCTTTAATACGAAACCCTTTTTCCTGATTAATTTGAAGTTAAAAAAATCCCAGCCTTTCTGCAGGACTATCCCTAACTATTTACGTAACCTAGCACTTAAGTTACAAAGAGTACACTCTTGTTGAAAGACGGATTAGATATGTTAGAGGAAATTATTGTCATTTTCGGATACATTGACTCTTTGTCAAACTACCGAGAGTGTACTTAGGCTTTTGCTACACACACACATACAACCATCGCTTTTTACTCTTGTCTTCTACTTAATAAAATTTAATAAACGTCTTTCAAGCCCACTGAAGCGAATTAATTAATTATGTAACTAAAAATTCTTTTAACGTTTTAAATACATTTTAAGCAAAAAGGTAATATTTGCCAAAAAAGGCAATCGTTGCTCTGACAACCTCTTTACCAAAAGGAAATCTTTTATACAACATAATGATGACTAATAAACATTTCAAGTTACAAAATTAAAAAAAAATATACTTGAATAGAAAAGTAAACGAAAGAGAAATATGTGTGTAACTGAAATATACTGAAGAGGAAAACGAAGTTTGTATCTAGAAGATAGAATTGCAGTATTTATATTAAATTACATAACAAATTTGAGAGAAAACTTTAACAATCAAATTTCTAATAATATTTACCTAAACTTGATTTATTAATTTGTTGTTTTTTTTTCAACAAGAACCCATTCTTCCCGATGGAAGTTGATAATATCAAGATTTTCTCCATTTGTAGCCCGAGCAATTCGATCGGCTTATCACATGCGAAAACACCTATATGTGACCAATATTTCTATTTTCAAACTTAAGACAACATAAATTTAATAAAAGATAAAATTAGCAATAGATTTGTTTGATTCAACTAGACTCAACACGAAACATTTTCAACTTCATCATGAATTAAACAGCATATGATGGAATGCGAAAACAACCATCAACTTAATATAAACTAGATCACATAAAGCAACAACTACTTTTCAAAAAAAAGGACATAAAAAAGCTGCAAAAATGAAAATATAGCCAAAAGGGAAAGAATAATTACAAAGGATTAGAATAAAAAAATCAACAATCCATTGCTGACAAAAGTGTGCAAAAAACTGCTGTAATAGAAAATTGAAAAAAGTAAGTTAAACATAGAAAAACGTTGATGTATGAAACTGGACTAGACGTAAATTAACAATCTAGAAGAGTTGAAGAGAATTCTCTTTTTTACTTAAAACAACTGAAGCGAATGTTCGGCAATAGGAAGTCATTGAAGCAGTGTTTTGTCTGTACAAACATATAACTGCAGCAAATGTTGGATAAGAGGAAGTCATTGAAACACAGTTTTTTTACGCTTTAGAGTTTTACAAAATATTTTTTACTGTTGGATAAATACTTTTTTACACTTCTAACCGAAATATAAATTTGTTTTAATGTTTATCATCCTACTAAATAACTTCTCAAGATATTCTAAAATAAAGGGTATGTCTAATTCGACATACTCGAATATAGTACTCTTTGTTGCAGTCATATTCGTACCTAGCACTTTTATGTATATTTGTTAAAAAGTGTTACTTTACATTGTAAAATTATAATTGCAAAAACTATTTTTTTAGCTTTTCGTAAAGTTGTTAAAAGTTTACCATAAAGTTTTCGTTGCCTTGGATAATTAACTACGTTTAAACAATAAGTTTTTTCTGTTTGAACAAATTTTTCACCACCAATAGCCATTTAGATTTATAATTTCTGTGCCAACAGCAATGGTAATAAAGGCAAAGAATTGAAAGTAATAAAAAATGCAAATAATAAGGTATAATTATTAATTAGAATATATTAGTTTTTTTGCACTTTTGCTAAATGAGTTAATTTCAATAATTTATTTTTATTTTTTGGTATTTATTATTATGAAATTATTTATTTCCTTGCATTTATAAATAACTGCCCAAAAACTTTAAATAAATTGTTTGACTAAGTGCATATTTGCTTAATATTTACATACTTATTAGGCTTCGTTTCAAAAAATAAAATGTTTCCCGTTTTTGTGATATCACAACTTTTTAGAAGGTTTTTGCATCAATAATTACTATGCTATAATAATTATTTCAAAATTCCAACTCCTTCCTCTGCATATCTGAGGCGGAAACCACTGATTTTGAGCGACATTTTTTACAGAGCACAAACTGTATAATTTATAGCAAATCATGCTTTAATAATTGATTTTATAGGAAAAATCAATAAGAATGAGCTTAATTTCACACTTTTATAATGCTCCAAAAGTGCATTTAGTATTATTATCCAAAGATACACTTTTTTCAAAAAATATTTCAAAAAAATTTTTTCTTTGTGCATAATCAAAGTATGCTTTTTGCTGAGACAAATGGTGCAAAAACAAAAATTTTATCATTAACCCTTCAGATGTGATAAGACTTTAAATTTTCAGATTTTAAACTTTACAACGCTATATTTCGAAAACCACGAAAGTTATAAGGCCCAAAATTTGTCATTATACATGTTATATATGGAACATTAATTGGATGGAGTTTTATTAAATTCGGAGATGAGGATGAAAAACACCATTTTTTGATGGGAAATTATTAAAATACAACAAAATACATTATAACCATCATAACTCCTAAAGGGCTTACAATAAATTAAAAATGTTAACACTATTTTTAAGGGCATTGAATATTATATTTACGAATGATAAGATCAAGTTTTGAATTTATTTTTTTTTTTTAATTGCATTTTTTCTTTTGCTCTTATGCATTTATAGTGCATCTAAATTATGTCAAATTACGTGTATATATCTTAAATTTTCCTGTAAAATAGTATACTAAAGTCAGATTTGAAATATGTACAGCAGTTTTCGGGCTATAAAAAAATGTCGACCAAAATATGTATTTTGGCGGCAGATATGCAGATGAAGGAGTTGAAATTTTAACAAAATAATTACGCCAATATTAGCGCTGTTCCAAAAACTGTCATAAAAGGTATGATATCACAATTTCAAAAATATAAACAGTAATTACTGATAAGTTGTGAAGTTAGTTATTCGGTTTCTGATGTTGTCTGCAAAGAGAAATATAGAAAAATAATACAGAGATAATTTAAACAATCTATGTTGTCAATATAATTACTTATTGTTTCATTTTCAGTCAAAATGTATAGTCGAGCGTGGCCAACCATATGAGTTATGAATATATCTAAAAGATGTATTATTTTTAATAATAAAACATTTATGTTGAATTTTTCCTTCATTGTTTTCAGAAGGGGACTTAGCAAGGGTAACCCTAGCCCGGGCCCGCCATTACGAAATTTTGCAGTATCATTAATGCTTGTATAAAACGTAGGTGTGCCTATTTTTGTTGGATGTTAGTATAGTTGGTATAATTATGAGCTCCAAATCCAAATTTAGGAGGTACGGTTATATGGGGGCTAGTAGAAATAATGGACGATATCAACCAAAATCAATTGGATTCGTCCTTGGGTCAAAGGTTATATGTGTACCAAATTTCATCTAATTATCTTCAAAATTTCGACCTGTAATTTGATTACAAGGTTTACATGGACAGACGGACCATGTCCGAGTTCATGTCCGACCGATGGACGGACATGGCTTAATCGACTCAGAAAATGAAAACTTAAAAGTAGATATAGAACCATTAATACTACGCTTTACAAACAACGGCACAAATCCAATATACCCTCCCCACTAAAGTGGTGTAGAGTATAATTATATGCTATTTCAGGTGGCGGATGAGTGATATTAGGCAATATATGTATTTATGTTGTTCTAAAGCATTGTTCAGGTAGAATTTGGTCGAATTTTCGATATCTTTTGATTGAAATTATAAAATTTGAAGTTTTATATAAGAAATAAAAGAGCAAATATTAACTTATTAAAATGTTCGGAAATAATTAAACAGGTGGCGGATGAGTGATATCAACGACATAGAGACAAAACGGTTATGTTGTTCTAAAGCATTGTACGGGTATACTTTGGTCGAATTTATCCTTCGATATCTTTTGATTGAAATTGAAGTTTAATTTGAAGTTTAATATAAAAATTAAAAAAAAAACTTATTAAAACTTATTAAAATGTCCAGAAATAATTAAAAAGTTTAAATTCATATGAATTTTCAAAGACTTCCAAATTAAATTATGATTTTCAGCACATTTCAATTTACCATTAACAAATTAGGAACATTTTGCAATTAAATTTTAATACATGGTATATTTTCTAAACTATCTATCCGATATTAGTCTTTTTAGTCCTTAATTAAAGTCTATGTCCTGTAGTCTAAGAATACTTTTCTTTAAATATTATAGTTTAAAAATAAGGATAAAATAATAAATATATTGACACGGATACGTTTTTTGTTTATATTTCGGTATAGGTAAGAAATTTCATGTGCAATCATGTGTTTGGCCAAAATTTTCTTTATAGGACAATAATCTATTTTGGTCACTTTTTCGAAAAAACGAGTCAACTTTGCATATTGTATAGCAAGTCCACACCATTCCTATCAGTATGATAACATGCCACACTTCCTCCTAATAAGGACTTATTACAAAATTAAGAGTATAATTACACTAGTTTGTACTATTTCATTTATGTTAAAGTTCCTAGAAAACCATGCAGTAATGCTATTTAATAAAACACGTAATATATAACAAATGTCCTTGCTCTGATAAATACAAATTTGAAATATTTCTAAAAGTAAATATGCCAGCAAATGTTAAAAACTTGTAAACAAAAAGTAAAACTAAGTTTTAATAATAACAAAATATAGGAAAAATATGAGAAAATTTTAAATTCAACTAAAACTGTATAAGAGACCTGCGCTCTTACACCGTAAAATCTACAGTTTAAAAACTACAACAAATTCCTGCGATAATATGTATTTACTTCACTCTTATATTAAGAAATATATTTACTCTCTCGTCCTTGTTAACTGTTATAATAAGTATATTTGTCATTGCAAATGCTGCTGTAAGAATGCTTATATACTCAGCACATTTAACTTTGCATTTTTCACATTTTATTGCATAGTTTTTGGCGCTACACCCCAAAAAACAGTATTATTTTTTTTTGAGTATGTGTTTTTATCTCTTATGTTGTGAAGTTTTATTTTTTTCTCTCATAGTCTATGTACGTGTTCTATAGTAAGGTCAGTAGTAAAATTCCATTCAATCTATCTAAACGCACGTCAATTTACGGTCATAAAAAGGCAAAATATTTTCGTGTTTTACAAGCAAAAAGTGTTTTATTTATTTTTTGTGAATGGTAATAAATTGACGCTTAAATGTGAAATAAATTAGTTGTTTTGCACAAAAAAGTTAGTAAAATTAACTATAACACAAAATATAAAATATTCAAATACTTAAAATAAGTAATTGAACATTACTTCTTTAAACCAAATCTTATATATCCTCCACCAAAGCGTATGAATGTTTTAAATTGAAGTTAACTATGAAAGGTGATTTCGATGTGAATTTGGATTTAATATGCAATCTTGAAATTGAAGTAAATCAATTGTTTTCTCGATATAAAAATATGGAATATTGAATGCCCATTTCAAAATATTTGTTTTAACTAATTATTAAGGGTTCACAATTTATTAGTATAGCAATAGGGCAATTTGTATAAAAATTCTACTAAATTTTTTATCTTGTCTTTAGTTGCCTGTACTAATGTCTCACTGTTATTGAGGTTTTTTATTTACTTGAGAAGAATGCTATTCACTTTTTTTCATTTTAGTCACTAAAAACACCTCTAGATATAGTCGTATCTTACACGTATGGCACGAAATGGCATTTTAACTTTTTAGTGCAAGTATCTCTCAAGTATCTCATTGTTGGTATATAAACATTTTTCATTTTGCTTTGATTTTTATTGTTCGTAGTTTTTTTTTTACAACAAACTTGTGAATAAACAATTAGAATTACAATGTTTGTATGTTTGACAGTATGTGTGTGTGTGGTACATGCAGAAATATGTCATACAAGGAGAAAAGTAACACAAGAACTGAAAAACATATCTAAGCATACATTTGTATAATAGTTACTAATACGAACATATGGATACAGTAGCTAACCAAATGAAAATGATCGCTAATTATTTGGGTGTAAAAATTTGGCCAAAATATAATTCTCTAAATGTACGAAAATATTAGTGTTGAAGAAACAAATCTAAATTTGCAACATGTTTTCCTTCTGTGATGATGAGTAACATCAAGTATGTATTACTTTTTTTAAATATGCCACGAAGATATTTGGCTAAAACTACGTTAATCATATATTTTTAACTACTACTGTATTACGAATTAAAAAAAAACATTTCTTTTATATAAAAACTAAAGAAAAACATATAAAAAGTAGAACAAAACTAAAGATAAAACAACATAATGGCAAATTCAGAGTGTTGTGGTTTTTCTAACTAAAACACCAAAACAGCTGTGATTTTCATATTCATACTTAAGAATATTATACAGCAAAACTGTGGTAAAATTGCGTAATATTTTGTCGTATGGCATGAAAAGTGTAAAGTCGACTTAAAATTTAACCAAAAGAAAATTTAATGCCTGAAATATTTAACTAATGTTTAGTTAATT
The DNA here is from genome assembly GCF_015586225.1 of Lucilia sericata. Classification (NCBI taxonomy): domain Eukaryota; kingdom Metazoa; phylum Arthropoda; class Insecta; order Diptera; family Calliphoridae; genus Lucilia; species Lucilia sericata. The sequence goes on along the minus strand of NW_023994180.1, from coordinate 45,551 downwards.
GATGTAGATATTAGACAAACTAGCAAATAGTTAGTTAAATATATTACTTCTAAAGACAACTGACCACTACTATCATTTTTAGAGGAATCTGAATGAAAAGAAAATCTCAATAAAAGCTTTAGGTTAGTTACACAGTTTTTAAGAAACCTATAACATTATTTATTACACTCTAGAGTAATATTACTTTAAGATAAAACAAAAACATTTAATACTTGTGGTAAAAGTGTAACAACTACAAATGACATCGTTGAGTGTTATGTCTATATTTTTAGTTTTTGCTCGTAAGAGTACTTTTTCTTCTTCTTCTAGTAGTTGTTCTCTTTTAAAATCTGTTACTTTTGTCTAAATTGCATGAAAATATAATATCATCTTATGTTTTATTTTAAACAGAATTTAAACAAATTCTTAATAATTTAATTCATACTTTTAGAAATAACAGTATCATCCTGAAAGTGATAATTAATCAATATATAAAACACTCTAAATTACTAATCGATTGTCAGTTTTTATGGAGCAATGCTGCGTATACTTAATATTTATTTATTACAATATATTAAATATCAATCATACGTATGAAGGTACATGTAATGAATTTCATCTTAATTACACAGGCCAACGAAATTAAGGTTTCTAAAAACTTTTGAAACCTATTCCGATATACCGATTTTAATATATTTTAATGTATTATCTGTTATTCTCTATCACCCACAATTTTCAGAGCCGTGGCGTCACCAGTTAATGTAGTCATATGTATAGTTCATTAATTCTTCCCAGAATGCACTTCTATAACTTAAAGTTTATGTCTAGAGGCAGAGACGACCAAGATTCGTGATTTCTGTAAAAATCTTTAAACATTTAAGACACAACTATAATGTCAGGGAAACTAAAATTTAAAAATGTGGAAAATTGCTTGGTGATACGACTTTTTTTGTTATCATTGGGATTACCACACCACATAATTCTAGGATAAGTGAATATTATTTAAAAAGTTTTTCATCGTTAGCCTGTGTAATTAGTCAAAACGAAAACCAATCCAAATTACTAATCAATTGTCAGTTTTTATGGAGCAATGCTACGTATACTTAATATTTATTTATTACAACGTAATAAATATCAATCATACGTATGACGGTATAACAGTTCATGTTTATTTTATTAATAATTATTATTTTTTTACTAATATTAATTAAATTTTTACCTTAATTCAGAAATATTTTAAAAATTTGTTGACAAAAGAGGGATTTTCGAAAACAGGGGTTAAATGGGGGTAGGAGGTTAATATGGTCCTATCCTTATAAATTTTGGTAGAGAAATTTACGTCTACATTAGTTATTTATGCGGAATATCATTGTGATATTAGTGTTTATAAGTAAATTTTTACTATAAAGTCATTTACTGAAGGGGACTTTAAATGGAGGATATTGCCAAATGAGGCCCGATCAATACGAAAATCGGCAGTATCATTAAGTCTTATATAAAACTAAGTTTTGGCGATTTTTGAAGTGATACAAGAACAGTTAACATACATATTTATGAGCTCAAAAGCCCTATTTGAGGAGTATGGTTGCATGGGGGCTACACGAAATAAAGGACTTAATACCGATGTATTTAAGCAATTTATTGATGAAAAACTAAATTTTTAAAAGAGGCTTTATATGGGAGCTAGGGTCAAATATGGGCCGATCCTCAAAAAATTGGGATGATGAATGTAATTTTATATAAAGATTAGTTATGCTGAATTTTATCGCGATACTGATGATTATAAGTAAACGTTTGGGCGTTGAAGATATTTTTTAAAGGGGGGTTTGTATGGGGTCAAAAATTTAGGGTCAAAAGACGGCCGATCATTATAAAAACTGGCATGGTCATTAATGCTTATATAAAACTTAGTTGTGACAATTTTCGGTGAGATGTAGTAGTATATTTGACATAGTTATGTGTTAAAACCCCAATATCGGAAGGTCAGGTTGTATGAACCGATTTCAACAATTTTCAATAGGCATCGTTCCTGCTTTGAAAAAACTCGTATGGACTAAATTTTATTCAAATATCTTGAAAATTGTGGCCTGTAGCTTGCGCACTAAGTTTACATGGATAGCCAGCCAGCCGGACAGACAAGCGGACGGACAGACGGACGGACATGTCTTAATCGACTCAGAAAGTGATTCTGATACTTTAAGGTGGGTGTAGGATCAATAGTTTTATGCGTTACAAACATCAGCACAAAAGTATAATACCCTCCCCACTCTAGTGGTGTATTTTATAAATAGGCTTTCATTCATTTCGTTTATACAAATACAAGTAGCAAGAATAGATTCCTTGTTTTAACACTTTATTTGAACACTGCGTTTTGGTATGATTATTTATTTATTTAACCTAAATACACAGTACATTAAATTAAAAACACTAATTTAAATTACGTACATTGTTTCATAACAAAGCTCGTATCGGAACTTATGAAAGTATTATGCTCTCTATTCAAAAAGGTTTAGAGTACAAAAAGAATTTTCCTTTTTTTGCGCGAAATATTTAGTGCGAAAGAAATCGTATTATGTCAAAGTTTTTTTGATTGAAGACATTTTCTAAAGCTTAAATTATGTTTGAGAAAAACTTTTATATTTGTAAAGAAATTCTTAGGGAATAACATAAAATACTATGCTTTTCAATTCCATCAGTTAAAGATGAATACTTAGCATCTTCTGTTGTGTATGTTTTACGCCCTCTGAATGTCTGTGAACCGTAGTAATTCGAATTACATTCATACGACACGTGATTTTAAATAAGTTTTTTTTTCGTTAAAAATGTGTTCTAACATACCAAACATTTCTTTACACTTTAATATCACTTAAAAGATGGAAAGTAAAAAAAACTCTTTGAAAGTAAGGCATTAAAATTTTTAAATAAAACTTTTAATGTAAAAGTTATTTAACACTCTATTCATCACTTGTACAGTAGTGAAATATTTAAAATTTGTGAGATTTGCCGATGTGGAGTAGATTCACAGATATGATGGTTTTTATGATGTATTGTAAGATACAGTACAGATTTTATTAGTATAAACATACCTATCGAGCTACACCTCTAAGGTGAGGAGGATATTATACTTTTGTCCAGACATACTTCTAGGCGATTTAAAGTTATTCAAGTTGAAGTATAAGTCATTGCAAAACAATTTAAAAATTATTTAAATATAATTTAAATTTAAAACAATATTATTATTCCAAAAACTTTTATGCAAAACAACTATATAAATAAAGTTTCAAATCATCTTATGTAAACAAACATTGTAATTTTTCATGAAATTATCACTTCAAATGTCAAAAATTTATAAATTGAAAAATATTTATGTAGATTTATGTATATGTTTACTGAATTCATGTCATAATGCTGCTTTTTCAGGGAGAAACAATAATTCAGTTTATATAATTTTTGAAAACACATGATCCAGTAAACATTTTATAATAATTCTAGATTTTCTAGTTGAATATACAGGATATATTATTTCAATTATGCTGTTTTTATTAATATATTAATTGGGTAATATGTTCTCCCACAACAATAACTTTGTGGTTTTGAGCAGAAAGTTTGTCGACCATGAAAATTTAGGAAATTAATTACAACTCATTAAACTAACAATAAAAAATAAAAACAAGTAAGAATTTATAGTCGTCATGGTCGACCATATGATACCCTACCCCAGTGATTATGTCACAAATTTTGATAATTTTTTCAATAATAAACTATTTAATTTCATTTTTACCTTAATTCAGAAATATTTTAATAATTTCTTGACAAAAAAAGGATTTTCTAAAAGAGGGGTTATATGGGGGAAGGGAGTTAATATGGTCCTATCCTTATACTTTTTGGTAGAAGAATTTACGTCTACATCAGTTATTTATGCAGAATATGTACCTGATTTAGTGTTTATAAGTAAATTTTGACTATCAAATCATTTTCTGAATTGGACTTTGTATGGGGGATAGGGTCAAGTGAGGCCCAATTATTATGAAAATCAGCAATATCATTAAGACTTATATAAAACTAAGTCTTGTCTATTTTTGAAGTGATACAAGAACAATTGACATATTTATGAGCTCAAAAGCCCTATTCGTAGGGTACGGCTGTATGGGGGCAATACGAAATAATTGACCATTTTCAACAGGTTTCGTTCCTTGATCAAAAGAAGAGTATATGTCAAATTTCAATAAATTATCTTAAAATTGCGACTTGCAGAGTGTAAGGTTTACATGTACGCACAGATGGACAGACGGACACTGATGTCGAGAGCTTAACGTGAACACCTGCCTTGACGGCCTTAATTTACGGTGGTCTTTTTCAACCAGTGGGTGAACTTGGGACATTTACCACGCGTCCCTGAGCAACTTCCCGGAAAGAGAAGGTCCACTCAAGTGGCAATTTTTGTACATGGCTGATCCTGTCCATGTACAAGCACTTTGCTGAAGAGCTCGAGCTATCTAATCTCTTGCCAAGTGATCACGTTGCGGAAAGACAGGTAGCAAGCTACCCCGAGAGGCTGAAAATTGCGAATCGAAATTGAATCTATAATAATAATCGCACCCATTGAATCTATAATCTCGGGATCAACACCGAGATAGGTCAACAGGTATATGCATAGTCACAAGCGACGCCGTAGCGTCCGCATCCTCTAACGATCTGCACAGGTAGTATTAACAACCAATAGTCGCGCAACCACATCACGAGGCTCTATTGCTTCGGCAACAGCATCTAGTGACAAATTGGTAGATCAAATCACAGATTCCATAATAACTTAACAAGACTTATGTCAGTGGCCATTAGGACCTACACCATGTTAAATAATTCCAAAGAAAGGCCAAGGATACATTTGATCATCACTATAGTCCCGGTAAACTAGAGGTACTGGTAGCACCTCTTTACCCCGGGATTGCTATACACCAAGATGGAGATTTCATCAAGGAAACATACCCCGGGGGGGACAGACAAATAGACAGACGGACGGATGGACGGACGGACGGATGGACAGACGGACATAGCTTAAACGACTCAGAAAGTGATTCTGAGGCGATTGGTATACTTTAAAGTGGGTGTAGGACCAATATTTTTGAGTGTTACAAACATCTGCACAAACGCATTATAACCTCCCCACTATAGTGGTATTAGGCCATAACAATAATAAACTTCAGATATAACAACAAAAATTTTATTCATTGAAATAATTTGTAGCCATTTGTAAAATACAGACATCAGAAAAGGCAATATTTATCAATAAAAATATTGCCGCACAAATTGTGCCATGTAACAAAAACAAAAGCAATAAAAGGCAATTAAAAAAAAAATAATAAATTGTGTGTAAATTTCTAAAATGTCAACAATTATTAAAAGTTCAGTTATAGCAAATCGACAGAAATTTCAATACAGAGTGGCAGAATGAACGAAATTTTGAACGAATAAATGAGTGAATAAAAATAGAAAACTCTACAAAATGTTTGTGAACATTTAAATTTGTTTTCTTTTATTTCTTTTCTTTATTTTATGCCATAAAATAGGGAATAATAGTTCTTGATTTTCTCCCTCTTGTCTCAGACATTGCAGAAATGATGAGCAGACTGCTGCAGTGCACAATTTAATTTTTAAAATTGATATAGTTTTACTTGCACAAGTATTTTTACTTTTTAGATTTTTAAGATGAGAAATGATAAACATAAATTAGCTAAAAAAATTCAAATTTTAATATAATATTTCAACAAAAATGTATGAAGAAGTGTGTTATTTATTAGTCCAAATAAATTATTTGAATGAAAAAATAAATAAGAGTAATCTTACAAGATATTTGAGTCTGAAAGATGCATAAAAAATTACGGAATATTTGTCAATTTAAACAAAGCCTGAAAAATGGTGGTATACGTTTGATTAAAGAAATCTGTTTTTTTACTTAGAAAAATTTATATTGTAGTTATACTGGTATTTTGCTATCAATTCTGAATTTTGCTGGGTTTCTTTTAATATTAAGTATGTCGCTCAAAAGCCTAAAATATTGGTTATACAATCACGGAGATATACCAATCAAGAGTTTTTCCATTAGTCCACCCGTCCGTCCTTCCATGTAAAGTTTGTAATCGAAATAAAACTTAAATTTAGGAACACATCCATTCAAATTTGTATTAAAAATCCTGCCAACTTGTAAAAATACTCACCTAATAATTTAACAATATTTCCAACATTTTCTATTTCCTGAATACTTCCTTTAATTTCCATAACTTTTTATTTTATATTCTATTCGTTTTCTTTCTATCACTTCAAACTCAATTAATTTGTTTGACTTTCTTTTAGTTTTATTTTAATTAATAGTTTTCAACTGCAATTTCAACATTAAAAACTAGTAAGAATGTATAGTCGGACATGGTCGACCATATGATACCCTACATGAGTGAGTATGTTTAAAATGTGGATTATTTCTCTATCAATAAAGCATTTTTCCTTAATTCTGAGATATTTTAACAATTTGTTACCAAAAAAGTAAGAGGGGTTATATGAGGGTAAAGGTAAATATGGTACTATCCGTATAAATTTCAGTATACCGATTAGCGATGACAATAAAGTTATTTATGCAGAATTTTAATGTGATACTAGTGTTTAAAAATGAATTTTTATCTTCAAGTCATTTTTTGAAGGGGACTTTGTATAGGGGTTAGGGTTAAATAAGGCCCGTCATTATTAAATTTGTCAGTCATTCAAAGTTATATGATACCGAGATTTGTAAAATTTTATAGAAATTCTAAAACATTTAAAATACGATTCTATGGGGGCTAGGCGAAATAATAGACCGATTTCAACTATTTTCAATAGGCTCCGTCAAAATATGAATTTCATAAAATTATCTTGAAAGTTGCGACCTGTAGCATGCGCACAGGGCTTACATGGACATACAGACGGACGGACGGAGACGGACATAGCATAATCGACTCAGAAAGTGATTCTGATTGGTATATGATTGGTATACTTTAAGGTGGTTGTAAGACCAACATTTTTGGGTGTTACAAACATCAGCACAAACGCATAATACCCTCCCCACTATAGTGGTGTAGGGTATAATCACGAGTATTTGTTCAAGATTTTTTCTTTCTATCAATTAATATTTCAATAATTGCAACTTTTTGAATGCTGACTTTAGCAGTAAAATAGATTTAAAGGAAATCAAGATTCAAGTTATGAGTTTATTGCCACACACACACACAATCATAGTCATAATTCATGATAAATGTTACATTTTTATAACACTTCCATAAACAAAAAATTTTGATGATGTTTAAGATTTTCTAAGAAAAATATTCACGCATGTCTTTTGGGAAATTTAAAGCTTCTAGTTACGCTCTTAAATATGGTTTCTAACCCCCATATTCATAAATGCTTAATAAAGTTCTTGATGGTTTATGGTAGGAATTTTGTAAGGAAAATATTCATAATTAATAAACGATTTGTATTTTTTATGAATATGGGGGCAAAAGTTTATAAATATAAAAGTTTTTGGTTAATTTTTTCTTTGTGTCACAAGTAAGTGTTGTATTTCTGGTCGACCTTCAACATCATAATGGTTGATTACAATGGTTTACATTTGGTATTCAAGTGAGATTAACAATACCCAGCAGCTTTACAAGAAGTATTCCTTTTGGGTTACCCAAAAAGATTGATATAATCAATAGTTTGGTGTGCCATCCCGAACAACAAGGTCGCAAAAACTACTATAAAAGCCACTAAACTTTCTTGTCAAATCCTTTCAAGCTGTCAAACTCAATTATCTTCCATTCGCTTCATTATAAGGGAAAGGTGAAGGCTTTTATCTCTATGAAGGAAACTTATCAACAACATTCATCAAGAATATAATGAAGGTTTTCTATTATTTGCATATTTTGATTTTTTTCACCATAATTTTTACATAATTTATGTTAAGCTTATGAAACTTATGAAGTTCCTAACCACTTCACAACTATTTGTAAAAACTATGAATAAATTATTTAATTGAATTCAAAATTATATTTTGAACTTGTTTAAATGATTTGAATTAACTCAATTAAAATCCATTTAAAATATTTGTATCTCCCTTTGTTTACACATCTTGTCCAATCCATGCATTCAAATTGCTTGCAACAAACAGGATATCTTCCTTATCTACACATAAATGTAAATATGTAAACCAATAATCGTCTACATACATACATATATTAATGACACAAACTATCCATGTATGTAAGAATGTATGGATAAACGCTCAACATATACAATATAGTTTAATTTAATATTGATAATCTTGTTTACATTATCATTTATGGAATGACTGAAACAAGTGAATGTATCCATTATGGTAAAAACATTAATTTTGATTATTTTCATAGAAAATTAACAGTATTAACAACTATACTCTACTCATGCACCAGAAAGTAGCATGAATTGCTCTACTTATTCGTTGCTTTGTTAACATTAGTGTTAAGTTCAATGAGTTAAGTAAAGTTTAAAGGGTGTTCATAACATTATTAGATGGAATAATAATATTGTTCATATTAATTATCAGATATGGAGTCCTTCTTTTCAATTGGCAATATTGTGTAAAAAAAAATAACTCTATAAAAAAATTTGTCGCACAATATTCTGAAACTTAGTTTCTTGGAAGCACTTCATTAGAATATTTCACACTCTGTTACTGAGGGAAATTAAAATGATCACAAATTTTCTTTTTTCTTTGTTTTTGCCCTAGCGCCCCTAGTTTAGCCAGAAAATGCACTTTTATGTTTTCACTCAAAAAATCGTTTTTTGATATAAAATTAAAGTGATCACAGATTTTCTTTCTTTTTGCCCTAGCGCCTCCAGTTTAGCCAGAAAATGGACTTTTATGTTTTCACTCAAAAAATTGATTTTTGATGGGAAATTAAAGTGATCACAAATTTTCTTTTTTTGCCCTAGCGCCTCTAGTTTAGCCAGAAAATGGACTTTTATGTTTTCACTCAAAAAATCGATTTTTGATGGTAAATTATAGTGATTACAGATTTTCTTTCTTTTTGCTCTAGAGTCTATAGTTTAGCCAGAAAATGGACTTTTATGTTTTCACTCAAAAAATCGATTTTTAATGGTAAATGATTTCACAGATTTTCTTTCTTTTTGCCCTAGCGCCTCTAGTTTAGCCAGAAAAAGGAATTTTATGTTTTCACTCAAAAAATCGATTTTTGATGGTAAATGATAGTGATCACAGATTTTCTTTCTTTTTGCCCTAGCGCTTCTAGTTTAGCCAGAATTTGGACTTTTATGTTTTCACTCAAAAAATCGATTTTTGATGGTAAATGATAGTGATCACAGATTTTCTTTCCTTTTGCCCTAGCGCTTCTAGTTTAGCCAGAAAATGGACTTTTATGTTTTCACTCAAAAAATCGATTTTTGATGCTAAATGATATGATCACAGATTTTCTTTATTTTTGCCCTAGCGCCTCTAGTTTAGCCAGAAATTGTACTTTTATGTTTTCACTCAAAAATCGATTTTTGATGGTAAATGATAGTGATCACAGACTTTCTTTCTTTTTGCCCTAGAGCCTCTAGTTTAGCCAGAAAATGGACTTTTATGTTTTCACTCAAAAAATCGATTTTTTTGTGTGAAATTAAAGTGATCACATATTTTCTTTCTTTTTGCCCTAGCGATCAAAGAATCGATTTTTTGTGGTAAATGGTAGTGATCACAGATTTTCTTTCTTTTTGCTCTAGAGCCTATAGTTTAATCAGAAATTGAACTTTTATGTTTTCACTCAAAAAATCGAATTTTGATGTGAAATTAAAGTGATCACAGATTTTCTTTCTTTTTGCCCTAGAGTCTCTAGTTTAGCCAGAAAATGGACTTTTATGTTTTCACAAAAAAAAAAAATAGATTTTTGATGGAAAATTAAAGTGATCACAGATTTTCTTTCTTTTTGCTATAGAGCGTATAGTTTAGCCAGAAAATAGACTTTTATGTTTTCACTAAAAAAAATCAATTTTTTGGGAATTTCAAAGGATCACAGATTTTTTTCTTTTTGCCCTAGCGCCTCTAGTTTAGCCAGAAATTGGACTTTTATATTTTAACCCAAAAAATCGATCATAGATTTTCTTTCTTTTTTGCTCTAGAGCCTATAGTATAGCCAGAAAATGGACTTTTATGTTTTCGCTCAAAAAATCGATTTTTGATGTGAAATTAAAGTGATTACAGATTTCCTTTCTTTTTGCCCTAGCGCCTCTAGTTTGGCCAGAAAAAGGAGTTTTATGTTTTCACTCAAAAAATCGATTTTTGATGGTAAATGATAGGTATCACAAATTTTCTTTATTTTTGCTCTAGAGGGTATAGTTTAGCCAGAAAATGAACTTTTATGTTTTCACTCAAAAAATCGATTTTTGTTGGGAAATTAAAATGATCACAGATTTTCTTTCTTTTTGCTCTAGAGCCTATAGTTTAGCCAGAAAATGGACTTTTATGTTTTCACCTAAAAAATCGATTTTTTGGGAAATTAAATTGATCACATATTTTCTTTCTTTTTGCCCTAGCGCCTCTAGTTTAGCCAGAAAATGGACTTTTATGTCTTCACTCAAAAAATCGACTTTTGATGGTAAATGATCACAGATTTTTTTTTTTTTGCCATAGCGCTTCTAGTTTAGACAGAAATTAAACTTTTATGTTTTCACAAAAAAAATCGATTTTTGATGTGAAATTAAAGTGATCACAGCTTTTCTTTCTTCTTGCCCTAGCGCCTCTAGTTTAGCCAGAAAGTGGAATTTTATGTGTTCACTCAAAAAATCGATTTTTGATGTGAAATTAAAATGATCACAGATTTTCTTTCCTTTTTCCCTAGCCCCTATAGTTTAGCCAGAAAATGGACTTTTATGTTTTCATTCAAAAAATCGATTTTTTGCCAGAAAATGGACTTTTATGTTTTCACTCAAAAAATCTGACTATCTAAAAGTACTTTAACTTCTGTTTGCACCATATTCAGTAAATCGATTTTTTAAGTTTAGTCATTTGACATGAAATTGCCCTTATACAACTTAAATGACCGTCTAATTAATCCAGTACACTCTTATGACGTTTTCTGCAACTGTATTTGTTCAATTTGTCCATTTCCAAAGAATGCAGAATATATCCAGCTTGGTTTTTTGTCATATGTCCTTTTTACACGAGTGCTTTATAATTACTATCATGTCAATTGCAATTACGTTTATCTTTTCTATTTATAATCCCTTCCAAAGGTATTAACTTGATGATTATAATGGAAAATACTTGCTAAGTATTTTTTAATAAATTGCAATATTTCTAGAAATATATAATTAATTTTACTCATTGAAAATAAACTCAATATCTTGTAGGTTATTCTTAGAAGTAATTTAAGTGTAAATATTATCTAGTTATATATACCCAGCAAAAACTTACATTGAAAATTTACAAAACAAAACTTAAGCTTTGTATAAAAACTATAATTATCGTCAGTGGCAGAGTATATACACACATCCTCCTTTCCCCCTAACCTAATCTGATATAAAAATTTAAATACATAAATGCTTTTTTTACAAAATTACATTGTACAATATCAACACAATTAAGTATTCTGACCAACTCACTAAACAATAAACATTTCATGATAAAAACAATTACAGTAATTTCCTTTTAACGCATACATTTAAAAATAAATTTGTTTTCAACAATCTGAAACCAAAACAATAAAAAGTTTTATCATTAAAAAAAAATTATTTTGGCAAGTTTAAAGCTATTCAAGAAAAATTCTTAACAAGGATTAAAATAAATAAAATTAAAAAAAAGTTTATTTTGCATACAGTATATAACCACATTCATACACAAAAAAAACACAGTTCATGTTCAATGTTAAACTTGAAGTAGTTATAAAAAATTCAATTAAATTGAAATTTAAAATCTTAACAGAAGTGGAATAAAACATGTTAAGCAATTACAAAATATATAAATTAATTGTCTGATAAAGGATTATCTTAGTTTAAAGATGATGAAAGAGAATTTTGTTTAATGAAAATAATGAAGATTTATTGAATTTTAGTAAGCAGATATTGCTTACTTTAAATTATCTTGAATTGAACTTTGTCTCAGATATTCTTTAGCCATTTTTTGTTGAATACAATTGTGAACATTTAAGTCATATTTCGAAGGGAGCTTTGTATAGGGGCTAGGGTCAAATGAGGTCGTATCATCAAAAAATTCATCAGGTTCATGAAGGCTAGTATAGAACTTGGTTTTGCAGCTTTTTGTCGAGATACGATTATATTGAACATAATTATGAACTTAAAAGCCCTATTCGGGCGGTTCAGTTGTATGGGGGTTAGGTCAAATATTGAACCAATGTTACCCATTATCAATAGGATTCGCCTTTAATACAATAAAAGATCATGTACCAAATTTCTTTGAATTATGTTCAAAAATGCGACCTGTAGTTTGATTACAAGTTTGATTACGGTCAGACGGGCAAACGGTCAGACGGACAGACAAACGGACTGGACAGATTGACGGGCAGACGGATGGACATAGCTTAATCGACTCAGAAAATGATTCTAAGCCGATTGGTATACTTTAAGGTGTTTATAGGAATTGTGTCGAATTTCATCGCTATACTCCTACTTTTAAAACAGATATATCCGTTAATGCCGTTTTTTCGGGGGTCCACTAGTATGGAGGCTATATGTGGAGGCTAACGTGGACCGATATTGCCCGTTTTCAATACCAAACAAACCTTACCTATAGAGAATAATTATGGAAAATTTCAACCATCTAACTCATTCCGTTCGGACTCTATCTTGTTTTCAACAGACAGACGGACAGACGGACAAACAGATAGATAGATAGATAGATAGATAGATAGATAGATAGATAGATAGATAGATAGATAGATAGATAGATAGATAGATAGATAGATAGATAGATAGATAGATAGATTGATAGATAGATAGATAGATAGATAGATAGATAGATAGATAGATAGATAGATAGATAGATAGATAGATAGATAGATAGATAGATAGACAGACAGACAGACAGACAGACAGACAGACAGACAGACAGACAGACAGACAGACAGACAGACAGACAGACGGAGGGACGGACGGACATATATTTCGTATACATCATGTATTTAAAAAAATATAGAATTCTGCAACAAGATTTATGTAAGTGTTCTGAAGATCAATTCTTTGAAATTTGCATTGCTATTAGGTGCAATAATTAACACCTAAAAATAAGTGCAGTAAGCAGATCTTGTAAAGTTTCTCAGATCTATTATATTACAAAAGAATTAAACTCAAATTAGGAAAATATGCAAGTATTAAAATTAACTAATGCAAATTTGTCTTCATGTGAGATATTCTAAGAAATTCATCGTTTGACCGCTTAATAAAATGTTATGCTTTCTATAGCAAGAAATATTTCGCTCTGCTTTTAAAAATAAATCAAAAAGAATACAAACATGAAACTATTTTTCTAACAGATCTCCAATATGGCAAGGAAATGCATTTTTATGTTTTGTTTTAAATCCCGAACAATTTCCTACAAATAACAACTATAGCAAACAAACCTAAAAATTAGAAAAACAAAAACATGCAGAAAACAAAAAAAAAGTTATAAAAAATGCACTGAAATCAATTAAAACATACAAAACAACGAAAACACAATGTCAGTTGTTCAAAAATATATGTATTTCCACAGAATAAGATTGACTAGCATACTGATTCTACAGTACCAAATGAAAATGGAACATACAAACACAGACAATTTAAAACTGTAGAAAAAAATGGACATTTAGCACAAGCAAAAGTTAAAAAATCAATCAAATCAATCGAGTTAATTAAAATTGTCTTTACACATCAACGACAGCAGCAACAACAAATAGAACATAGAAACACAACTATGTTAGCAGATTTACAATAAATAGTATTGAATATAAAATCACATCAGCTTTATAAAACAATCAGCCAACAGAAGCGATTAAGGTCAAACAAAAACTACAAGAATTGAAATAAAATTTCAAATAGATTTATTTATGATGGATTTTAAGACAAATGACAGCAAACAGTGATAGCAAAGTATTGCACAGATGTTAATAAAAGTGAAAGATTATAAATAAATGTGATAAACTAAAATATTTAATATCTGGCAATAATAAATGATAAATTTCAGTAATAAATTATGAAAGTAACATTTTCAGTTATTTTCTTAAGTTAGTTATTTGAAATTTATACAAGTGTATAAAAGTCTCTGTTTTCAGTTATTTATTAAAGACATTGACATTAATAAAAGTCACCTAGTTTCAGTTTTAACTATATTTCACTTGCTCATAAATACAATGACTGAAGGTCAAATGAAATATGGTCATATTATCTTTAAGCTTTATGACATAAAGGTGTCGGCAAAATAAATGATGATAACTTCCGTTTTTTTTCTGCAAAGTTAACAAAAAAAAATATAAACTGATTCATGTGTACAATGCCACTAGCAGACGATACATTTTTACTTTAGAGGGGGAAACATAAAATGTTATAATGACTTTATGATTTCACACCTGTTTCTTGGTTTATTTTTTGTTACACTAAATAACTTAATAGGTAAATATTACAGAGTAATGAAGAATATAAAAGACAGAATTTTATGTTTTCTTTTTAATGCACGTAAGTTTCTAAATATTAACCCCCTTATTCACAAACAAAATTTTTATTTTATAAACGGTTTATAAATTAGATTTTGTATGAAAATTTTGTTTTATAAAGCTTTTATAAGGGGTAAATAAATAATAAAAATATTTTCTTTGCAAAAAAAACTAGGAGCCAAATTAAAAACAAGGAAGTAAATAAAGTATAGCATGAACGACCATATGATATGCTATAACATTAATGAATAAATTAGTTTTAATAAAGCATTTATATTGAATCTTGCATTAATTTTAATATAAATATTTTAGGAAAATTTTAGCCGATCATTATAAAACTTGTAGCTGTTATATTAATATATTTAACATTATTATTAGCTCCAAAGTCCAATTCGGAGAGTTTGGTTGTAAACCATATTACCTGTAGTTTGATTACAAGATTTACGTGGACAGACAGACGGACGGACGGACAAGCATATCTTAATCGACCCAGAATTATTCTGCAAAAAGCACATTTAAAAACCTTTCACATGATTCTTAACTTGCATATAGTTTCTTTGAAAACCTCATGATGACAAAAGGTTTGAGAAACGATATTTTAGAATGAATTAAACTTTAATTTTTGGTGGAAACATTAGTACCTTATTGTACGCTTCACCTTCGTGAGATGGGTTTATATGAATATAGACTTCTTACTTGTTACTCCTTCATACATACATAACATTTTAAACATATACAGCAATTAACAATAAAAAAGTGACACCAGTGCCATGGCGTTTTTCCCATTTTCTAAAAAAAACTTTTTATCGTAGTTCTAGGGGCTTTGAGTATAGTTTTGTCTGGTAAGAAATTAACAATGAATGGAGTAAAAATTTAAAACTGAACAACATTTTATAGACAGCACACGTAGAAATATATAATAGAACAATGAACACCAACATAGCTTTAAACATTAATTCATATAGGTTGATATGTGTTCGTTTGACATATTAAACACTGGAAGCTATTATACAGCTGATATACTAGTCAGTTGAATTAACTCAACAGAGATAAATAAATATACCCAATGAACAGTTTTGTGTCGAGAGAATCCTAGTCTAATTACTCAAAATTGATAGACGATTAACTGCTGCGCCTACATTTAATATTTTTAAACTTTAGTGAACTTTCAAGATATATGTTCCAACAATCTTTCTAAAACAATATTTCAAAGTAAAATAGCTTACTGATGGATCTACTTATGTATGTATGGGGTAATGAAGAATTATATTTAGAAGTTTTGATAAATCTATTTTTAAAAAATTGTAACTAAATTGGAATTAAGGGTATACACGAAGTTCTGCCACTAATGAGTATTATATTATTTGATGTTCATTTCTCTTTTTTCCTGTTTTATCTTATTTTTTGTTTACTAGGTTACTCATCAGAGTCAATTATTCTAGTCTATAAATAATGTATTTTTATTTTGAACCCAACTGAAGCATCTAATCGGATATAATAAATTATTCATCAGTTTAAATCTTTGCTTTAGAAAACTTTTTTTTGATTTAAACTATATTACAAACAGAATGACTAATTAATATAAATATGTCCAGCAAAAACTCTAATTAAACTAAAATGATAATGTATTAATTAGGGAAGCCAATATGAAAAACAGAAATATTTAAGTTCCCACCAAAAACATACATGTAAAGTAATGAGTTAAAAAGCCACTTTTCACTACTTATTTATTCGCATCTTAACTCATTATTTTAACCCGATGATGACACTGGAGGCAAATACTTGCTATGCTAGCTTACAAATAATCACTTAAATAAGTACTTACAAATAGGAAGTAAATAGTTGTTTTGTTTTACGCCCAAAAAAATACAAACCTGAGCCTCTTGTTCGTTAGTTTTCAGTCTTACTCACAACACCACTGCTTAGTTATTTTACGTCAAATAATAGGTTTCACGCAGAAAAACAACTTTCTTTCTGTGTGTGTAAAAAACTATCCCGCGATCAAATAAAATGGGCAAATGAAACGGCAATATAAAGTACTTACTTAACTGATTATATGTAAGTCATAGTAAGAGTACTTCAAAGTAATGCAGACTTAATATAGTATTCTTTGAAAAGTAAGTAAAGTTATTACCGGGTTTTTGCGGGGTATTTGTATAAAAATATGGGAAATGTATAAATAAATACAGAATTTGTAAAAAGAGTTTATTAAGTTGTAGTGAGTTTTAGGAATAATCTGTAAATGACCCACTGACAGTAATCAAACTTAACTATGTTATAAAACGAACTACTTCCTTCGACCTACTTCTTTTCCTATAGCGGCCATAATTACCAACTATTGTGGTATATTCGCTCCTTCATTCAGCAGTTGGATTGTTGGTGTTTGTTAACTTGCTCATTGAATGCATAGTTTCTCAACTATAAGTCCAATATAATCATTGTGTTTAAATTCAAACATTTTTGTCCTGTAAGCATACAAAGTTTGGCAGTTAAGTTTTATTAAAACCCCAGGGTTTTAAAGTCACACTGAGCTGTTAATGTAAGTTTATGTATTCGAGTGCAATAAGAAGAGCTCGAAAGGTATTTGAAAATATCTTGAGGAAAACTTGCATAATATAATAAAATATAATAAGGGTATTCATGAAACACGTGTGCAAACTGTTATCTGTATTATTTAGAAGAGAAAATTTAGTTTAAAATTATTAGTTCAAATAGGCGATCAAATGTATCAGTCTTCTAGAAGTAGAATCCCATACAATTTGTATAAAATTTAATGTCAAAAATGCACAGTTTGCGTGGCTTTTAAACATTTATATGAAAACCCTTACTATATTTAAACCTAAATAAACAAATAACCTTACTTGTATTGACTTTACTAGATAAGAAAGTGGAATGAGATTATAATGTTTATGAAATATTTATTATTCTATAGGCGAAAACGTTGGACGTAAACGTTATATTTTGAATTGTATTCAGAATCATTATATATAGCAGAATCGATAAAGATATGTCCCTATGTTTGTTTATTGAAATAAAATTACTGAACTCACTTGTTTTTATTGTGTCCTTTCGCATATTTTTCATTCCAATTAATTTTAAATCTAAAATTTCGTAATAGTCCCCAGTGTAAAACAAAATTTCTAATGCAGAGAAATACACACACTTCAATCTAAACATATACTATGAATACTTCCTCAAAAGAAAATCGTTTGTATGGTGGGTGAGTTGGTAAATCTGAAAGTGTGTTTAGAATACTAAAGTACACGAAAATTAAAGGCTCAAAAAAACATTTTGTTAACAAAAACAACTAGGAAAGTATAGTCGGGCGTGGCCGACCATATGATACCCTACACCATTGAGTATATTAAAAATGTGGATTATTTTTAATAATAAAGCATTTAAGTTGTTTACCTTAATTCCAAAATATTTTAACAATTTGTTGAAAAAAGTAATCTTCTAAAAGAAGGGTTATATGGGGGCAAGGGTACTTGGTTTTACATTAGAGTTATATATGCTGGATTTCATCGTGATACTATAAACACTAGTATCACGATGAAATGAATTATTGACCTTCAAGTTATTTTCTGAAGGGGACTTTGTATGGGGGCTAGGGTCAAATAAAGTCCGACATTTACGAAAATCGGTAGTAGTATTATTAAGACGTATGTAGAACTAAGTTTTGCTGATTTTTGTAGTGATACTGCAATATTTAACATAATTATGAACTCAAAAGCCCTTTTCGGGTAGTAGGGTTGTATGGGGGCTAGGTGAGATAATGAACCGATTTCAACCATTTTCAATAGGCTTCGTCGCTGGGCCGAAAATGGTCCAAATTTCATCAAAATATCTTGAAAATTGCGACCTGTACCTTGCGCACAAGGTTTACATGGACTGCCAGCCGGACCGACGGATGGACGGACGGACAGAATCGACTCAGAAAGTGATTTTGAGTCGATCGGTATACTTTAAGGTGGGGTATACTTTGTGCGTTACAAACATCAGCACAAACGTATAATACCCTGCCCACTATGGTGGTGTAGGGTATAAAAAAACCCAAGAAGTACAACAAACCACAATAAACTTCTTAACTACATTGTAGACTGCGGGTGAATGGAGAACCGAAAAAAAAATATTCTAAGGTCCAGCTAAAAAAATTTATTTCACTTCAAATGTGAAAATAAAAAATAAAACACCAAAAAAATCTGTTATTAAATTTACATCTTATCAGAATAAAAATATCTTTACAGCTTATTGCGTTTAATCTGTATAATTTCTAAAACATTTTTGTGTGTATGTCAAATGTTCTAGAAAAACGGTGCTTATGATTTGTAGTTCTCATTATTATCTTCCTCATATTTTATTCACCCTCGCCACATATTTATAGCCATTGAATCTCATTAAACCTTTGGTATAAATATTTGTTTAAAATTTAAAAGGTATTAAATATCTAAAGTATGTTCTTTTAGTGATTATGTTTCAATTATCTTCTCAAAGTTTATGCTAGTTTTAATTTATGTAAATTATATTTTTAATTGAAGGGTAATTTTTTATATTATTGTTATCAATATCTTCTTTATAAAGTACACAAATTTATATTGTTTGAACATTATTTTGGAACAAGTAGTTGTATTCGTTATTTTACAGAATTATGTATAAAGTATACGCCATGAAGTCCATTGTGAGTTGATAAATCTGTATACATTTATATGCATAAATATACATATATAAAACTAAGCATGCTTTTCAATAGAAATAAGATTTTGTATTTTATGCATTTAATTAGTTGAATGAGAATCTTTAAGAAATATACATAGATACGTATACGTTATTTTATTGAATCATGTAAAATGTATACGCCATGAAGTTGATTATGATCGGTCGAGAACAGTTACAGTGGCAAACTTTACATTTTTGTCGAATTTTCAAGTGATTTCGCAGCTTCCTTCTGAGCACAAAATAAAAAGGGCCTATTTTGGAAAAAAAATAATTGCCAAAGAAAAGTAAAATTTTTTAAAATTATTTTTCCGAATGATCGTAGATATCTAAACTATTTGGAACAATTTTTTCTATAAGCAATAGTTAACATAGATAAGAAAAAATACATTTTCCGCAAAGATGTCAAACTTTGACCCACTGTAACTCAGAAAGTTTTTGACCAATCTTGTTTAAAAATTTTGTCTAAGCTTATTTCTAATAGGACTGATATTAATGATATTGGATCGGAAGACATTGGTTTCAAAATTTGGGTCACATGAAATCTCCCATATATATTTTATGTACATTAGAGGTGTCCAAATATACCTTTTTTGAAAGAAAATTTTATAAAAATATAATTGGCATTGTTTTTGAAGAAATCAAAAAGGTCCTATTTGTACACAATTTTACCCTACTCAATCGATTTCCGGCACGGGTTACTGTTACCCGATTTGACTAAAATTTTACACCAGTAACTTTTAGACACTAATAAACAAAAAATGATGCATCTATTTTTTGGATGCATCTATCTTTATCCTCTAATATACATATGTATATTACGTACACATATACGTAGTTTTAAAACTTTGTTGTTTTGGCAAAAATAATAATTTTCGACATTTCTAAATAATGTTGTTGATTGTAAATTCTTTTTGGTTGTAATATACATAAACAAAGTTTATGGCAATAGAAAACATAAACTTTTGCTGATACAGTGAAAAGCTATATAATGACATACATTCACTCTCTCTCATACATAGAATTATTTTTACAACCATTTTATATAGTTAACCTTGCAAAAAATTTGCAATGACAGACTAAAAAGGACTTTTAAAAATTGTAAACATAAATTTTTAATTTTTATATTATAGAATGTATTCTAAAGAACACTGAAAGATCTAAATAACTTGTATGTTTATTTATGACAAAATATGGCAATGCCAGTATCCTGCTGCATTATCATAATGACTGTTATAACAAGTGATGCCAGGAGATTTTTTCCAGAAATCCCTACGCTTATGAGAAAAAATCCCTTTTTTCCCTACACTCACTTTTTATTTTCCCTACATTTTTCCCTACACTACTTTTTTCCATTTTTTTCAAAGTTTATCTTAAAAAAATACAAAAATAACATAAACCAGTAAGAGTGTTATATTCGGCTATGCCGAATCTTATATACACACCATCACACCTCGTTTGACTCGAATGAAACTTACTTATGTCGAATTTCATCTATATACTCGTATATTTAGGCCAGTTATAAGCGTTAAAGTAATTTTCTGAATGGGACCTTATATAGGGGGTAGGGTCAATTATGGGTCGATCCTCATAAAATTTGGAAGACGGAATTTGGTTCGTATTAAATTTATTTGTGTCGAATTTCATCGTTACACTCGTATTTTTAAAACATTAATGAGCGTTGCAGTCATTTTCTGAAGGGGACCTTATATGAGGGGTAGGGTCAATCATGGACCGATCCTCATAAAATTTTTTAGATAGATTTTGACTCGTATGAAACTTACTTATGTTGAATTTCATCTATATACTAGTATTTTTAAGCCAGTAATGAGCGTCAAAGTCATTTTCTGAAGGGGACCTTATATGGGGGGTAGGGTCAATTATGGACCGATCCTCATAAAATTTTGCATGATTTTGGATCATAAGGAACTTACTTATGTCGAATTTCATCGCTACATTTGTATTTTTAAACAAGATATGGCTGTTAAAGCTGCTTTTCGAGGGGCCACTTGTATGGGGGCTATCCGAAAACGTGGACCGATATTGCCCATTTTCAATACCAAACAAACCTTACCTTTCGGACTCTATCGTGCTTTCAACAGACAGACAGACGGACAGACATGGCTAGATCGTCTTCGAATTTAATGAGGACCCCGAATATATATACTTTTGTGGGTCTATGACCAATATTTCGATGTGTTACAAACGGAATGACAAAATCAATATACCCCCAACTAAAATATTAGCTCCGTTTTATAATATACATATGTATATATATATATATATATATATATATATATATATATATATATATATATATATATATATATATATATATATATATCTATATATATATATATATATATATATATATATATATATATATATATGTACCTATATATATATCTATATATATATATATATATATTTTTTTTTTTTAATTTTTAGGAATGAAATTTCTAGAATTTAAATTTAATTTTTTTTTTCTTTCAATTTTACATCATACAAATCTTCCAACCCTGACTCTTCAGTCAAGATTAAAAAAAAAACAAGACAATTGAAAGATTTATGGCAGTATCACGATCCGATGTTTAAAATTTATTTTATGTACCTCCAACAAAAAAAATTCATAAAATAATTATTTTGAATAAGTATTACTTTTGCGTTTACTTTTTGCGGTTTACTTTTATAAGTTTTCAGAACATTAAATTCATTTTTTAATCCTGAGTTACTGCATTAAGCCCCCGACTACTCTATCTATAAGGAGTCAGAATATATATATATATATATATATATATATATATATATATATATATATATATATATATATATATATATTTTTTTTTTTAATTTTTAGGAATGAAATTTCTAGAATTTAAATTTAATTTTTTTTTTTTCTTTCAATTTTACATCATACAAATCTTCCAACCCTGACTCTTCAGTCAAGATTAAAAAAAAACAAGACAATTGAAAGATTTATGGCAGTATCACGATCCGATGTTTAAAATTTATTTTATGTACCTCCAACAAAAAAAAATTCATTAAATAATTATTTTGAATAAGTATTACTTTTGCGTTTACTTTTTGCGGTTTACTTTTATAAATTTTCAGAACATTAAATTCATTTTTTCAATCCTGAGTTACTGCATTAAGCCCCCGACTACTCTATCTATAAGGAGTCAGAATATATCGCCCTACAGGATTGGAATAATCCAAAAAGTCGTTTCAAGAAAAATGGATATGAATATTTAATGACATTTAACAATTTTTTTAATAACTTTTAAACAAATCAAGGGATTTTAAAAATCCAGATTCAGATAGTTGAGGTTAATATGTTTCTCATCTAACCATCATCAATGAAATTGAAAAATCCCTACAATTGTACAATAGTAAGAAATCTTTCCCCTTTTCCCTACACGTGAAACTTTTGTAAAAATTCTCTACAAAAAGGGAAAAATCCCTACACTTGGCATCACTGGTTATAACGCTCATATACTTACACAACATTTTAAAAATAATTTGTAAAACACAAACTGAAAAGTTACTCACTTTTTACAGTTTTCGCCTCTAAACCTTCCATTACAATTTGTATAACCCTAATGCTTTTTAAGTTTATATAAAGTAACGTTATACATACATATATTGCTGTTTTTATGCAAAAAATATTACTGTTTCATTAAAAGTTTCTATTATATATAATAGTTTTTGTTATTAGAAATAACTCATACATAAGTGGTGGCTACATTTTGCATTGAAACATCCTAAACAGAGAGTAAGCTAAAAAAAAAGATAATTTTTCCATCATTTCAAAAAATTTGTGAAGTAAAAAATACAACACTACAGATAAGCATAAAGGAAGTAATTTGTGAAATATGCATGACAGCAACTACTGACGGATGTTTCTAATAATAGTAATTAAAACTACATCAAGTTCTTTGTACTTATTTATATGGAAAAAGTTATTGAATTAAGTATTTACGTATATTATTGAGGATAATTGAATTTAATTTATGAGCCCATTTGAGGAATATATTTAGGGGAAACATTGGTTAAAAAAAATGCATTATAAATAAATATATAAAAACAAATCTATTGTACATTAATATGTTTATTATGTTGCAAAAAAAATCCGGTGGCGACTGTTTCTAGTATGGAATTTTTTGTTGCAATTATGTTTTGAACATGTGAAGTTTTAACTAACTAACTAACTAACTAACTACTACTAACTACTAACTAACTAACTAACTAACTAACTAACTAACTAACTAACTAACTAACTAACTACTAACTAACTAACTAACTAACTACTAACTAACTAACTAACTAACTAACTAACTAACTAACTAACTAACTAACTAACTAACTAACTAACTAACTAACTAACTACTAACTAACTAACTAACTAACTAACTAACTACTAACTAACTAACTAACTACTAACTAACTAACTAACTAACTAACTAACTAACTAACTAACTAACTAACTACTACTAACTAACTACTACTAACTAACTAACTAACTAACTACTAACTAACTAACTAACTACTAACTAACTAACTAACTAACTAACTAACTAACTAACTAACTAACTAACTAACTAACTAACTAACTACTAACTAACTAACTAACTAACTAACTAACTAACTAACTAACTAACTAACTAACTAACTAACTAACTAACTAACTAACTAACTAACTAACTAACTAACTACTAACTAACTAACTAACTAAATACTAACTAACTAACTAACTACTAACTAAACTAACTAACTACTACTAACTACTACTACTAACTACACTACTAACTACTAACTACTAACTAACTAACTAACTAACTAACTAACTAACTACTAACTAACTAACTAACTAACTAACTAACTAACTAACTAACTAACTACTAACTAACTAACTAACTAACTAACTAACTACTAACTAACTAACTAACTAACTAACTAACTAACTAACTAACTAACTAACTAACTAACTAACTAACTAACTACTAACTAACTAACTAACTAACTAACTAACTAACTAACTAACTAACTAACTAACTAACTAACTAACTAACTAACTAACTAACTAACTAACTAACTAACTAACTAACTAACTAACTACTAACTAACTAACTAACTAACTAACTAACTAACTAACTAACTAACTAACTAACTAACTAACTAACTAACTAACTAACTAACTAACTAACTAACTAACTAACTAACTAACTAACTACTAACTAACTAACTAACTAACTAACTAACTAACTAACTAACTAACTAACTAACTAACTAACTACTAACTAACTAACTAACTAACTAACTAACTAACTAACTAACTAACTAACTAACTAACTAACTAACTAACTAACTAACTAACTAACTAACTAACTAACTAACTAACTAACTAACTAACTAACTAACTAACTAACTAACTAACTAACTAACTAACTACTAACTAACTAACTAACTAACTAACTAACTAACTAACTAACTAACTAACTAACTAACTAACTAACTAACTACTAACTAACTAACTAACTAACTAACTAACTAACTAACTAACTAACTAACTAACTAACTAACTAACTAACTAACTAACTAACTAACTACTAACTAACTAACTAACTAACTAACTAACTACTAACTAACTAACTAACTAACTAACTAACTAACTAACTAACTAACTAACTAACTAACTAACTAACTAACTAACTAACTAACTAACTAACTAACTAACTAACTAACTAACTAACTAACTAACTAACTAACTAACTAACTAACTACTAACTAACTAACTAACTAACTAACTAACTAACTAACTAACTAACTAACTAACTAACTAACTAACTAACTAACTAACTAACTAACTAACTAACTAACTAACTAACTAACTAACTAACTAACTAACTAACTAACTAACTAACTAACTAACTAACTAACTAACTAACTAACTAACTACTAACTAACTAACTAACTAACTAACTAACTACTAACTAACTAACTAACTAACTAACTAACTAACTAACTAACTAACTAACTAACTAACTAACTAACTAACTAACTAACTAACTAACTAACTAACTAACTAACTAACTAACTAACTAACTAACTAACTAACTAACTAACTAACTAACTAACTAACTACTAACTAACTAACTAACTAACTAACTAGCTAACTAACTAACTAACTAACTAACTAACTAACTAAATAACTAACTAATATTAAAACTATATTGCGTGCCACATTTCAGGACTTTTGTAACGTATAAATGTGTTCAAAATATGTTGCCATAGTTAGCTCCGACAGCATATAAATTCCGCGTCAATAGACCTACTCATACTTTGAAGTGAAGTGTATACCCGACTGTGCGCTCTTCATCGACTGAAACAAATTGCAGTTGAACAGGCCAAGGTTTGGATTATAAAGTAGAAAAAATAACTTTTAGCGGACATTTCAACATGTTGCCGAGTATTTTTATGATATAATATTACGCTTTTATGCCTGGCCACTGCAAAGGAATAAATTGCATTTAGTATAGGTTTGCTGTGATAGGAGTTATCGTGATGAATTCATATTTCAACTCAAATATTGATTTGGTGCAAAACTGATTATCTTTTAAATTGCTTAATTACCATTTCCGACATGCGAAATCATCTTCATTTCAATCCTGATTTTAGATTCTGTCTATCATAATTATTTTGAAATTGCTGCTTGAGCAGCTCCTAAGAATTTTTCTTGCTCCTGTTTAGCAAAACACAATCTTTATATGTGATCTTAGCCTTCCGTGTCAAAGAAGAAAAAATAACCAGAATCATATTCTTCACTTTGTTCCGTACATTGGCATACAAAATTATTGACCAGCACCGGCCTATAAACATTTATATGTGTTTTACCTTTTTTAATTCTCCCTAAAGGAAACTTCCTTCAAAAACAATGTATTAATATTTTTCATATTACATTTTAATGTTAAAGATTTATAAAATTCGTAATACTCCAATGAGCCGGTCGCTCCTAGATTTACAAATATTTGCTTTAATTATAAAAACATTATTAGTTTCTACGTGATTGTTTAAAATTCATTACCACCCTATACGAAGTTATTTATCTTCCATCTTGGAACATTGTGAAACATCTTATATATCTTCGATTATATAAACTTTTCATAAAAAAAATTCCGAAAATTTAAGTATTTCAGTATCACGTTTGAATTACTTTACACGTACATACCTTTTTCGTATCACAAAAATATTTACGGTTAAAAAGCGTATACTATTAATACGTATATATGTATGTACTGCTTTCTTTAAGGTCATTGTATTGTATAAAAAATCAATTCAAAATACTAAAAACGTGCCAGTTTAGGCCTTTTTTGTTTGCATTTTGATTTTGTGTTTTTATAAAATTTTTCTTTTTTACTGAAAACACTTCCTGAGGATTAAATAAACTGAGTAGCGAGATTTCAAAACTGCTAATATTTGTTTGTTTACTTTTGTTCTTATTGTTGCTGTCATTATTATTAATGGTTGGTTAGGGCACGGAGAAGGACCTGTAAAAAAGCACATTATTTACACAACTAATGTAATTATGAGCAAGAGCAGTGTAAAGGCAACAATATAAGTATCAGGACTTTCATAGGCACAAGTACTGGAATTAATGTAAAAAATTTAAATTTATTACGTCAATTTACATTGAAAGCAAACAGCGAAAATTCAGATGAATTACATTTAAAATAAAAGGGGATATAAACAATAATTACTGTTTAAATTTTTTGGACTAATATTTTAAAGTGAATTTTTGTTACTCATACGTAAGGTGAGCTAGTTTACCTTTTTAAATTTAATAGAATTTTGCACTTGATTAATTGATATAGGGGGATTTCATTGAAAACGATGTCTTCAGATCGGAATAAAATTGGCACCAAGGGTAGTCGTAATGGGTAGTAGTTCAGAAACAATTTTTCAGCATGATCGTTTAAGTACTCTCTGACTTATAGTGGGTTAAATTTTGACAAATTTTCAAATTTTGTTCTAAGCTAAATTTGTTCCAAATAGACATTTTTTAGTCCTTACGATGCGGTATATAGTAATCAATTAAAACTTATACTAAAAAGAAGTGATATTGTCAACACTTTGTATGTCATCATAAATAACTCAATGTATTATAATTTTTAAAAGCTTTATAATAAAATTTAACTGCAATAAAAGCTGTACAAAAAAAATCAAAATAATAAAACTCTATTAAAGGAAATAAAAAAAAATAAACCTGAAAATTTTCCAGCCATTTGAAATCCATTTTCATCAGAAATAGGTTCAATCTAAAATAACATCAACATCAGAAAATTGTTGGAAAATAACAAAGGAACAAAACTAAATAGATTTTTCATATAAAATACAAAGAAGAAACAGAATACTAAAATAGCTTGCAAAAGTAGTATTTCCTAAATCTTTGAAATATGTATGAATAAGTACATGTCTTTTCTTTAAATATTTTCTGGCTCTGTATTGATTCACCATTTTCATTGTATGCCGAATATATTTACGTTATAGTTGTTACTAATTTGATATTATTCTATTTTACTAAGAAGAACATCATTTACAAGGTAATGACCTATATATACATTTATTGATAAAATTGATTATTATCTGTTATATGAACACAAATCTACTTCAAAAATTAACCGAATCTACTTCAAAAATTAACTGAACTTTTTACACCCTACACCACTATAGTGGGGAGTATATAATGCGTTTGTGCTAATGTTTGTAACGCACAAAAATATTGGTTCTATACCCACCTTAAAGTGTACCGATCGACTTTCTGAGTCGATTAAGACATGTCCGTCCGTCCGTCTGTCCGTCCGGCTGGTTGGCTGTCCATGTAAACCTTTTGCGCAACTACAAGATATTTTGATAATATTTGAACCACACGAGTTTTTCGCTACAAGGACGATGCCTATTGAAAATGGTTGAAATCGGTCCATTATTTAACCTAGCTTCCATACAACTAGACCTACAACTAGGCAAATGGACTGACAGACAGACATAGCTAATCCGCTATCTATAAGAATAAAGTATATATACCTAATGAGGTCGGAAAATTGGAAATTAAAAACGGTATATAACAAATTTGGTGTGATTGCAATCTGGGGAAAAAGGTGCTACCAGTACCTCTAGTCTGAAGGGATATATACAAATGTATCCTCGGCCTTTTCTTGGAAAGATTTGATCTTGGTTAGAACCAGAGAGCCATATAATCATGTATCAAGGGAACCGGTATTAGTTAGTTAGTTAGTTAGTTAGTTAGTTAGTTAGTTAGTTAGTTTTAGTTAGTTAGTTTAGTTAGTTAGTTAGTTAGTTAGTTTTAGTTTAGTTAGTTAGTTAGTTAGTTCGTTAGTTAGTTAGTTAGTTAGTTAGTTAGTTAGTTTAGTTAGTTTAGTTAGTTAGTTTAGTTAGTTAGTTAGTTCGTTAGTTCTTTCGTTCGTTCGTTATTAGTTAGTTTTGTCGTTAGTTTCGTTCGTTCGTTCGTTCGTTCGTTCGTTCGTTAGTTCGTTCGTTCGTTCGTTAGTTCGTTCGTTAGTTCGTTCGTTAGTTTTTTCGTTCGTTTCGTTCGTTCGTTCGTTCTTTAGTTCTTCGTTTAGTTCGTTCGTTCTTTAGTTCGTTGTTCGTTCGTTAGTTCGTTCGTTCGTTCGTCGTTCGTTCGTTCGTTCGTTAGTTCGTTCGTTTGTTCGTTTTCGTTCGTTATTTCGTTCGTTTTCGTTCGTTCGTTCGTTCGTTCGTTCGTTCGTTCGTTCGTTCGTTCTTGTTCGTTCGTTTCGTTCGTTCGTTCGTTCGTTCGTTCGTTCGTTCGTTCGTTGTTCGTTCGTTCGTTCGTTTTCGTTCGTTCGTTCGTTTCGTTCGTTCGTTCTTCTTCGTTCGTTCGTTCGTTCGTTCGTTCGTTCGTTCGTTCGTCGTTCGTTCGTTCGTTCGTTCGTTCGTTCGTTTTCGTTCGTTCGTTCGTTCGTTCGTTCTTTTCTTTCTTCGTTCGTTCGTTCGTTTTCGTTCGTTCGTTCGTTCTTTCGTTTCGTTCGTTATTGTTCGTTCGTTCGTTAGTTCGTTCGTTCGTTCGTTCGTTCGTTGTTCTTGTTCTTTCGTTCTTTCGTTCGTTGTTCGTTCGTTCGTTCGTTCGTTTTTTCTTTCGTTTCGTTTCGTTTCGTTCGTTTTCTTCGTTTTCGTTGTTCGTTTCGTTCGTTCGTTCGTTCTTTCTTTTTTCGTTTCTTTCGTTTCTTTTCGTTCTTTCGTTCGTTTCTTTCGTTCTTTTTTTTCGTTCGTTTTGCGGAGGATGAATAACATCAAATCCGAAGAAACACCTAGGCCTCTATCGGGCCTGTTGTGCGCTCCTTAACCAGTGCCTCAGTGGGAATCGAACCCACCACCTCCGGTCTACCAGACTAGAACACTAACCACTAACCTACCGGAGGCCGGTAACCCATTGGGTATAATATCGGAGTTTGTCCCGGTTATTGGAGAGGTTCCTTCGTGGTGCACTTAGATCCAGTGATTTAAACCCAAACTCGCGGGAAGAGAATGTTGGTAAGAGGACTGACACACTGTTAAATCTATATTTTGAGATAAGTTTGATGCTATTGCCGAATGATAAATGAGAAGTGCGCTTGGTTGAACGTTGATGGTTGTATCTAATTGAAGAGATACGATTAAATTTTCTTGCTTGTCAAGCTATGTTCCAGATTTACTCTGTTCAAATTTGACATACCACACAGTAGGAACTTGTCTTTGGCTTATTTGATGAACTAATATTTCGGTCTGCCGATTACGTCTCTAGGTGTTGTTGCAGAATCAACACATTCCATAACATCTGCGTAATTGTAAACAGAAGTGATGTTTTTGCATCTCGAAAGTTACGCAACGGGGCAGCAATGGTCAGAGATTAAATACCTCGAGTATGAGTGTGAGTAAGGCACAGAAAGGGACGGTGGTGAGTTGTCTAACAGCTCACCCA
Source organism: Lucilia sericata (assembly GCF_015586225.1). Lineage (NCBI taxonomy): Eukaryota > Metazoa > Arthropoda > Insecta > Diptera > Calliphoridae > Lucilia > Lucilia sericata. Next base: position 15,182 of record NW_023994180.1, on the reverse strand, counting down.
GAGGTTATAAACCACCGTAATGGCTGGTGTTCATGTAAAGCTTTTCTACTTACACCCGTTTAACGAAGGGGAAGGGCATAATAATTGAGGTCATTCATATTTATTTGTATATACCGATTTGGATTTTTTACAAAAACACACACTCAATTAAAATCCAAATAGATATTCGATTAATAAAAATATTTCACAAAAACTATTTATTGGAGAATTATTTATTATATGAATTTTTACCTATAACGATAAATTTTAAAAACCATTTTAAAATATTTCTATTTAAATATATTTACATACATAATTCTTTAATTTTTTCTATTTACAGCCACAAAATTTCCTAAAAAGTAAAAATAAATTCTAAAAGAAAGAAAAAGCGAAAAATATTACATAAATTTTCATAACTAAGATTTAATAGTCTTCATGAGTACAAGCATACGCCAGCAAAATTTACAAAGTCTAAAAAATATAGTAAAAGACCATAAAAAGAAGAAATAAATGGAGATTTAAAATAAAAGTACTTTTTGTGTAAACAAAAAAAAATAATATCAAAGAAAGAGGAACTAAATACTAAAAAGACCAACTCAAGTAATGGATATTTAGAGCCACTAAAAGTTAAATTAAATTTATAAACCAAACACGTAGAGTTTTATTTATTTCTGCCATCCTTCAAACAGAATGTTGTTCTCTATTAAAGGCTTGTTAGTGGAGAAAAAAAATAAAATCAAGAAAAAAATCTTCCAAAAAGATATAATATAACTGCAGGCAACTAAAAAATCTAAAGAACGATCTACATTATAAGATTTTCTGCAGCTCTCAAGACGCAACAAAAGCCAAACAAATATTCCCTGAAGCAAAAATAAAGTTTTACCTACTAACTACAATCATACCTTGTATTTTCAACTCCAGGGTATATAACTACTAATATATATATGTATTTCTATCTTTGGCAGCTTATTGATTTCTTTACTTCATTATATACACAATCATTAATATTTTGGCAAAATTTCAATATTTTAATACAATTTAAGGCAGATAAGGAGACAGCGATAAATTTAGCAACCTGGCCAACGCCAAGACAAGAATAATAACTATTTAAATACTTTTAAGTATAATAGTTTCAAAAAATAGAAAAAAAGCCCATGAAAATAGCCATTTGAAAAAAACTGACAGCTACTCCAACTAAACACAAACTGAAGTAATCAAAAACATATCAACAAATTTAATTTATCAAGTCAAACAATCGGCTGGAAATTAAAACAAAACTAAGCAGAAGCGAAATATACAACAAATACACACTATTTTAATGATCACTCTATTCATTTTGCAAAGCCAATAACAGAGGAATAAACCAAGCAATAAACCAACTGCAAGCAACAACAGCATCCGCCAAAATAAAAAAAAAAAACAGCAACTGCAACAACCCAGTGATAAACGCCTCTGATTATTGTCCTATAGACAAAATCACACAATTAATCTCAAACAATCACTCGTACTTAAACAGTTTAACATTTAAAGGAAAATAGTTCTACCTTTCATAGTGGTTTTAATAAACTGTTATATTTGCTCAACTGTGTTGCTAGGTGCTGTGTATGAGTGAGTAGTTTTTTGGTTAAATGTCTGTGGTTGAATTAAATTAATCTGAATTTTCGATGTGGAATTTCATTACCATCAGGTGAGTTGCTTTCATTGTGTACTTTTTCAATGAATATTTTACAAAGACAGTTAACTATTTATTATTTCTGGGATAAACGAACCGACAGACATTCAGATACTACTACAAGCCAGCAGTCACACAACAAAAGTTTGTTTTTATATCAAAAAAATTATGGTAAAAGTAAAAAATTGATAACACATCGAAATATTGTTCAAAGACCCGCAAAAGTATATGTATTCTGGGTACTTATTAAATTCTAAGACGATCTAACCATGTCTAACTGTCTGTCTGTCTGTCTGTCTGTCTGTCTGTCTGTCTGTATGTCTGTATGTCTGTATGTCTGTATGTATGTCTGTATGTCTGTCTGTCTGTCTGTCTGTCTGTCTGTCTGTCTGTCTGTCTGTCTGTCTGTCTGTCTTTCTTTCTGTCTGTCTGTCCGTCTGTCTTTCTGTCTGTCTATCTGTCCATCTATCAAAAACCGATGGTGATCGTAAAACATTGATAACACATCGAAATATTGTTCAAAGTATATTTATTGTGGATTCTTATTAAATATTAAGACGATCGAACCATGTCTGTCTGTCTTTCTGTCTGATGAAAGCACTTTACGGTTCGAACGAATGAACTGAAGGGTTGAACTTTAACACAAATATTCACTATAGGAATATTTTTTTATAACGATTTTAACTCTAATTACTGTATTAAAAATTATAATATTAGCGATGAAATTCTACATAAACCAATGCTCTACAAACTAAAATCAATGTACAAAATTTTATGAGGATCTTTCTACAATGTTCGAGATAATGAGTTTGACGAAGTAGTATGATGTACATAAGTATGCTTTTCAAGTATCTGATGTGGTTTCGTTTACCCACGTTATGGATTTAATTCTTTTATAACAAATTTTCAATTTTTACTTTCTTATTTGTTTTTAAAATTAATTTTCTAGTTTTGCGTTTTTGTTTATTTTTTATCTTTTAGCTTAAACTCCGGGACATCCATGAACGCCGATGGTTTGGGTTACATTTCTATTATACTTGACCTCGGTTTCGGGAAACCATAAATGGAAGGAAAATTTGCATTAATCTCTACAGAAACTGAATAAATTTAACTTCCTTATATATGTATATATTTTTTTCTTTGCAGGAATCAATGAACATTTCGATTATAAAATAATTGCTTGTTAATTGTGACAAACTCCCGTAGTTTGTGATTGGTATATTTGTTGTTCCCATTAGATGACCAAACAAATTATATAGCAAATGCATATTTCAGGTTAGAATTGTAGTTGGAATATGGTTTCAAGTAAAAATTATATCTAAAAAAAATTTTGTGTTTAATTTACTTAAATATTTATATTTATGGAAGATATGACACGTAAGTACTAACCAACAAAATAAGAACTTCCAAAGAAGCGAAAGAGAGGTAGAATTTATTCCATAGAAATACTGGAAAAGACCTGAAGAAGTGATGATTTTAACACTGGCTTGTCATAGGAGGGATGTCCTTTTTATTTGATTCCAAATTCACTACTTCTGAAGTCATTCTCAAGAAGTAATTTTAATGCTCTTCTTTGGTTATTCGGTAGAGAAATTGCGGTATTATAGAATATAACTAATTTGACTTAAATAATATTAACATTAATTAGGGTAATAGAAACATTTAATACAAAAGCCCAAATATAAAATGTTTATCTCATAAAAATGTTAGAGCCAAAAATATATTTTTAACATTGAAAAAAATAGAATTATTTTCACTTTTTCGAAAGTCTTTAAACATCACTTCCTCAGAAGGTAAAAAATTCAATTAGTGCTACTTTTGAATTGGTGATAAAGGTTATTCTTTTTACTGGGTAATTTGCTTAAATAAAAGAGGAAATATAATATTCCAGAGAAAATTTAAATATTTTATGGATTTTACGGGCATAGCCGACCATATGATACCCTAATCCAGCGAGTATGTTAAAAAATGTAGATTATTTTTTTAATAATAAAGCATTTATTTTGATTTTTACTTTAATTCAGAAATATTTTAACAATTTGTTGACAAAAAAAGAAAATTTCTAAAATAGTGTGATAGGGGGTTAATATCTTGAAAATGACACCCAGACGGACGGACATAGCTAAATCGACTCAGAAAGTGATTCCGAGCCGATTGGTAGACTTTAAGGTGGATATAGGACCAATATTTTTGTGTGTTACAAACATCAGCACAAACGCATAATAACCTTCCCACTATGTTTTTTTTTTAATAATTGGACCAACACTCAGGGGATGACACCTACTTATGCGAAGCTTGTGTTGGAACTAGGAAAATGGGTTGTGGGAAGGAGGATATCGAAAGTGGCAGGGAATACCTCTGCAGGAAGTTTATTCCACATACGAACAGTGCGGCTGAAGAATGAATTTACCCTGTAGTGTGTTGTGCGGTCCACTGGCCAATCTACCACAAATGGGTGTGTTCTTGAAGAAAGACGTGTGCTACACAAGAATATACGGGTATCCTTTGAAATTAAGGAACTTGTTCCATTGTAGTATCGATAGAACAGTGCAATACACCCCACGTAGCGACGTAGCTGTCACCGATAAGTACCTTCGCCCTCTCCTGTACGCGGTCGAGTAGCTCCAAAATAGACTTCGAAGCTCCGTCCCATACATGAGAGTTGTATTCCATTTTCGTTCGGATATAAGTGGTGTAAATAGCCAGCAAAAATGACTTATACTTACACAACAGCTTACTCGTCAATGACTATTTTATAACATTTGCATTACTATTAAGTAGTCAAATGACTTATTTATGTATAATCTGATACAAAAATACCTATTTTTAGGCTTTTGCCTAAAAGTGGTTATATTAGCTTTTTAAATCATTGTTTTTTTTTTTTTTGTAAGTTTTTGCTGGGAATTTATTGATATTTTTTAATCAAACATTATTCATATTCTACTTAGATTTTACAAAAAAAAAGATTTTCTTATCATTATAAATCCATCTGATAAATTATTATTTAAATTAATATCTTAAATATCACAGAATTTCTATAAAAGCACTTAAAGTTATTAAAATCCCACAGAGCTTTTACATTTTTTTTTTTTTTTCCATTTCAGTATTTAATAAAATATTTCTAACACATTTTTGTCTCCTTCGGTTCATTTCATTTTTATTCATTATTGCTCCAACTAAGCTGCTTTAAAATAATGTAAACAGTATTTTTTTCATGGATTTTCTTTTTTTCCTGACTGTTCTTATGTTGCCTTAAGTCATGCCAAAAAAGTATTTTCTTTTTTAAAATATATGAGATATATAAGAGAAGAGAAAAATTGAAAAGGAAATACGCATAGAATTTCTATATAAGTCCTATATATAGGAATTGCTTTCTTTTTATTTTCACCACATACAAAACTCACAGACAGCGACACTTTTAAATAAATAATCAGACATACATATACTCACAATAATGAATATTTGCCAAAAAAAATTGTGTGTTGAATAGTGAAGCAGAATTTATTATTTTTGTAAAAAGTATTAATCTATATACATATATAAAATAGCAGCGTTACTGACTGACTGATTCATCATTGCACATCCCAAACGGCTGAACCTAGAATCATGAAATTTTGACAGTAGATGTGCTTTTGGTTATGTAGCTCCACTAAGGAGGGATTTTTGGAAATTTATACATTTACGGGTAAAAAGGGGAAAAAACGGGTAAAACAGGTTTTCTTAATTATGTTACACAATATTAGTGATACAAGAACAATTTTAAATGCACCTGTATCTACTCTTAAAATTTTACTTTTTTGAAATTCGTACTTTTAAGGGGTAAAAATGTATAACAAATGTGATTTTGGTACCCTTTTTGGCCCTTTATAAATTTTGAACTAATTAACATAATAAAATTTTTATAAATATTTCAGATACAAAATTATGAGACACCTGTTTCGTACTTTTTTAAAATTCAGTAATTTTTGGGTGTAGAAGGGAGAAAACTGTATTTTTGGTACTTTTTTAAGCACATTAAGAAAACTTTTTCGGTTTATTGAATTATTCCTATTATATTACGGACTAACTCTGTAATATTTATTGTAATAACATTTTTGCTATTTCACTGGGTAAAAAAGTACCAAGAAAGGGAAAAACGGGATTCAAACTCATTGAGCCAATTTTTATAAAATTTGAAAAAGTAGTTTATTAACTCACACAAAATAAGCTATTGGTATATTATTTTGGCATTCGAGTACTAAGGCCTATATAGGACCATATTCGAGTATTGTTTGGTACTTTTTGAAAGCACAATTTTTCTGGAACAAATGAATGCAGATTTGAATCTTTTGAGTTTTATCTGTGATATATAGATTTAAATACGGAACATTTTGTAAACTTAATTCTCGAAAAAGTATATTTCTAAGCGAAAAAGGGCAAAATTGTACTCTTTTTATTAGTACTTTCCACTTAGGTAAAAATTTATTCCACTTTTGGTACTTTTTCTTCTTCAAATGATACTCTTTGTATGTTCTTTAATATGAATTCAAAACACATGAATATTACACATACACGGTCCTCATTGAATAAGATACTTTAAGAGAGAACTTTTTAGTACTTTTTTCTCATAATTTTCTAAAATATTCCACCAAGGAACATTAATATTAATATACATGGCCTTTACTGAATATTATTCTGTAAGTGGATACTATTTAGTACTTTTCTATTCTTCAAATGGTACCTTTTAGATTCTTTATAATGGTTAACCGGAACACACGGTCCTTATTAAATGAGAAATGAGAGGTATTTTTTAGTACTTTTTTTCAAATAGTACTTTCAAAATTTTCTATAATGTAAAAATACAAGCTTCTTACAGAATGCGAATTTAAACATTAAAAAATGTTTAATAAATTTTAATTTTCTATAAAAGTAAACAAAATTGTGTATGTATTTAATTTAAGTTAGGGTAGCGAAGCACCCAGGGTATGCTAGTATTTTCTAAAGGAGATAATTGTCAGTGTGTTTTCTGCTTGCCACAAAGTATAATATTTCCCTAGAATATTCTTAAAATTTAAAATTACAAAAAATCTATACAATACTTATTCCTTCACGTTAATATCTATTAATGTTAAAAAATATCCTTTTAGAGTTTTTTCCAGCGTTTGAGTTTTATGTTGTGACATGTGTTAACTGTAGATAGATTCTTAACTTTATTATATCTTTTATCGTAGAATCACTTTCTATCCCATGCAAAGTATAACTATCCAAAACTTTCACTCTTGTTAAATTTAAAATATACTTCTCATACCCATCTCGTACTATACCAAAATCATATAATTTTCTAACTATTCTCATAAACGTGGGCGATTTCTTAATACTTCCGTTTTTTGCTTATTTCAATTTATTCCACATTAATGTATAAACACATGAATTGGTCTTTTCTTTCGCATATTTCCATAATGTCAAAGTAACTTGATCCTTAATGGTTATTTGTTATGGAAATTCCCCATGGTTTTTATTATATTCCTGACAGTTTTTATTGTGTTAGTTATATTCTAACTATTTGCCTTACTTCCTATCATAATCATTTATTAGAATGTCTAAATCTGTCTTTGAAACAATCAACTAAAGAGTCATGTTTGTTGTGGAAAAACTGTATGAAAATGAGTAAATACTTGCGTGTGTTTTAGTGTATGTTGAACAACAAAAGGCTGTTTTGTATAATTTTTCATTTTAGAATAGATTTCCATTTTTGTCCTTCTTTAATCATACTTGACACATGTAATTGAAATTACAAATACATACATACAGACATTCGTTGGAGATACATTTATGTTTCCATTTTTAAACATTTTTTAAAGATGTGGTAAATGCGCGTATGTATGTATTTGTCAGTGATTTGTATGACATATTTGCGTAGACGGATATTTGTAAATTTTTTTATTTGATTATGTTTTATATATTCTAATAAAAAACATTTTTATATTTTAGTCCCCCTGACTGTATACATGTGTCTCGAATTTCTTTAATTTTATGGAAGTTACGAATTTTTACCGTCTCTGCCTATAGAATTGAACTTTAAGTTATAAAATGTCATTAAGGAAAAATATCGGATGATGGCTCTGAAATGGAAACTGGTTTTTGCAAAAATTTTACCATTTATATATATATTCAATTGGAATATATATTCAACTAGCATACCCTGGGTGCTTTATGTTTCTGTGTTCGATATTATATACAATTCAAAAAATATAATTTGATGAAAGAAAATGTACCAAAAGTCCCTTTCAATAGATTATCATTCACTAAGGTCTCTACATTTTAAATTTTATATTTCTATGTTCAATATCGTAAAAATATCAAAAAGTACCATCGGAAAAATGAAAAAGTACAAAATTCTCTCTCATTAAATTCTCATTTAATAAGGACCGTGTGTCATGTGTTGCGGTTAACCATTATAGATCTTATTCAATGAGGACCGTGTACGTTTAATAATCATGTGTTGTGAATTCATATTATACAACATACAAAGAGTATAATTTGAATAATGAAAAAGTACCAAAAGTGGAATAAATTCTACCTTAGTGGAAAGTACTAATAAAAAATAGTACAATTTTTCTCCTTTTCGTTTAGAAATATACTTTTATGAGAATTAAGTTTACAAAATGTTCCGTATTTCAATCTATATATCGCAGATAAAACTCAAATGATTCAAAACTGCATTCATTTGTTCCAGAAATATTGAGCTTTTAAAAAGTACCAAACAATTTACTCGAATTTAATCCTATATAGGCCTTAGTACTCGAATTCCAAAATAATACACCAATAGCTTATTTTGTATGAGTAAATAAACTACTTTTTCAAATTTTATAAAAATTGGCTAAATGAGTTTGAATAAAATTAAATTTATCGTTTTTCCCCTTTTTGGTACTTTTTTTCTGCAGTGAAATTGTTGAAATTTTGTTTCAACAAATAGAGTTAGTCCGTAATTTAATAGGAATACTTCAATAAATCGAAAAAGTTTACTTAGTGTGCTAAAAAAAAGTACCAAAAATACAGTTTTCTCCCTTTTACACCCAAAAAGGACTGAATTTTAAAAAAGTACGAAACAGGTGTCTCCTAATTTTGGGAGATATATTCAAAATATTTACAAAAATTGTATTTTCTTTATTAGTTAAAAAGTTACAAAGGGACAAAAAAGGTACCAAATCACCTTTGTTACACATTTTCAGCCCTTAAAAGTACGAATTTCAAAAAAGTACCAGACACCCATCTGCTCATTTTAAGAGTAGTTACAGGTGCATTTAAAAGTTTTCTTGTAGCACTAATATTATGTAAGATAATTAAGAAAACCTGTTTTACCCGTTTTTTTCCCTTTTTTACCCCTAAAAGTACAAATTTCCAAAAATCCCTCCTTAGTGGATCTACATAACCAAAAACACATCTACTGTCAAAATTTCATGATTCTAGGTTCAGCCGTTTGGGCTGTGCAATGATGAATCAGTCAGTCAGAAACGCTACGGGCGTGGGTGGTGGCTTCTTCATTCCCCGCTTTAATAAGGTGGTGTGTTTTAAGCTATTTTACAGGCTGAAATCTCTGCTATAAAATGAGCAGGAAACTGGATGAGGTACTATAGGATATACAATGGAAATATTCAAATGTGTACTGAAAGTAAACCTCCTATAAAACCTTTATCTGTCGAATATCGGAATGTCGGATGTCTCTTGATGAGATAGCGAATGATTCATGCCTGGAACTGCTCTGGGTACCGGGTCACTCTTATGTATCTGGAAATATCAAAGCTGACGAACTAGCAAAAACTGGTTCCCTCCTTCACATAGGGGATACATTCACTTTCATGTTCAAATTATCTTGAAAATTGCGACCTGTAGAGACAGACAAACGGACAGACATACAGACGGATAGACAGACAGACAGACACACGGACAGACAGACACACGGACAAGACAGACAGACAGACAGACAGACAGACAGACAGACAGACAGACAGACAGACAGACAGACAGACAGACAGACAGACAGACAGACAGACAGACAGACAGACAGACAGACAGACAGACAGACAGACGAATAAACGGACATAAATCGACTCAGAAAGTGATTCTGAGCCAATTTATATACTTTAAGGTGGGTGTAGGACCAATATTTTTGGGTGTTTAAAACATCAGCACAAACGCATAATATCCTCCCCACTATAGTGGTGTAAGGGTATAAAAATTCAATGCCATTTTGCGAGAAAATTGTGGGTGATGGAGAAAAACAGATATCAGATTCAGTTTCAGCAGCTAAAATACATTAGAATCAGTCGAATTGGTTTCCAAATCTTCATTTCGTTGAGCTGTGTAATCTATTGTAGAAGAGTAAAGATTATGTATTTTAATAAATAAACAAAACTTTTGACTGCCAATTTAAATGGCTTTAATTTGCCTCCCTACTGAATTTATTTTTTGTAATTTTTACTGCCTTCATTGCATTTTATGAAACATTTCGAAAAATTTAACACAAACGTTCTTAATGAAACGAAAAAAAAAATTTTAATATTTGTAATATTTTTTTACAGACTCATGTTTCACAAAACACACCTTAAGTGATGGTTAAATTTTTCCTGAAAACCTACAGCGACACATAAAAAAGTAAATGTTGAGGAAAACATTGTTCTACTTTTATATAAAACTCATAAAGGTTTTTATTTTTTTTCACAAAAAGTTGGAAATCAAACAATAGTCGTTGTGTTTCTGAAAATAAAGTTTTAATTTTTTTCGTCGTTGTTTTTGTAGCAGAATTTCTTTTATTTGTGTTGTGTTTTTATTTAAATTTCAAACGACAAAGTAAGTAAAAAGTTTACAATTTTCAGTTACAGCAGTAGCTGCAGTTTAAGTTCAAAGAATTAAAACGTCCGACAAAAAGCAACATAACGAAAACACACAATTACATCCATCATCATCATCATCACTTTAAAACAAATAGTTTGCGGGAAATAAATTGTGTAAATAGTAAACAATTAAAAAAAGCAACAATTCTGTGAGATATATATATATATCAGTTTGGTTTGATGTAAGTCAAATAAAGCGGAAAATTTATTAAGAAAAATAATAATTATTTATGTTGTTTTAAATATTTATGAGTATTTACCTTGGTTATGAAAAGTGTGGTTTGTATAAAATAATTTTATTGTTTGGAAATTTTTTGTATATACATAGCGTATGAGCAATATTTAATTAAATTTAGTAAATAAAACTTGGTACTCATACGGCATGCGAAGCGTATGAGTATTTTTGAATTCAATAATACGTATACGCATAAAAAGTATTCTATTTAATTAAATATATAGATCAATATATTCAACTTTATTAAATTTAAATACGTTTAAAAGCTTTTTGTATAGCACTTTGCTTTTTTACTTTATAGAGACAAACATTTAAATTATAAATAGTGTTCTATTGATTGGAATGGTTCACTCGAGAAGAGATTCATTATAATTCGAATAAAAATTTGTTTGAGAAAAATTCTAGAAATTCAAAACAATTAATTGTTTGATTACTTACACAATTAATGAACTATAATTATTATAAAAAACAAAATACAGTAACAAATCTTTTATTATTTACTGAATTTTTCTGTCCTTCTGTTCGAATGAAGTGGGTGATTAGTGGTGAAGGTCATTTAAAAGAACCATAAAACACGCACAAATACGCGTTATTGTCAACATTAAAATTTAAAATATAAATATGTCTCTTCTATTGAAATAAGGACATGCGCTTTAAATATTTTCAATAGAAAAGTGTTGCATTTGCTTTAACTTTAAAAACTTTTAAAAACAATGCACACAGGGGCAGGGGAAAAACTTTTTGGCTAAAAGTCTTTATCGTTTTCTAATGTAATTCATTGAACAAATGCCATCAAAATTTATTTGTGCTTTTAGTTATTTATTAAATTTTTATGCTTTCATTTTCGGTGGTAATATCATGTATCACCATCCTACAGATATTTGTAAACTATCTATGTTATGTTCTAATATGGACCCATATCTATAAATTTTTAAAACTTAATTCCTTCCGAAATTCTTTATTATTTTTATAAAACAAAGGAATTAAAAACGTTTTACATTTGAGACTTACCCCCATTTTCTCAATGTCTTGTTATTTTTTATCGAAACGATATTTTGTTTTAGTTGCTTTTTTTCATATTCTATTTTAAAAACTGTTATTTTTATCTTAATTGCATAGAAATTTTATCTCTTTTTGCTCTGGCTAAACATGTTATTATAACAAAAGTCTTTTTAAAAAACAGCTCCCTAAGTTTTATTTTAATAAAAATTTAAACTAATGCTAATAGTACATATTTTTGTACATTGTTGCGTATGCTTAATATTTGTTTTTTGTAATGTATTAAATATCACTCATACGTATGATGGCTTGTATTTTGTTTTCATAAAAAACCTCTTATGTTGGAAAACAGTAAAGAATTTTAGAATTTCTTCTAAAAAAATAGTTCTAGAATTAGTGACAACAGATCCACTTCAGAATTTTAAATAGTGACCAACTATTGAACAATAATTAATTCTGAAAACCACAAATACCTTAGGAACCCAAAACTTCAATGATTCTATCAGACATGCTTTCAAGAAGTTTCATATTTAAAGCCCGTATAACTGGTTAGTAAATACTTGAGTTCAGAGCAAACTCAGAGAAAACCTCTGAAAATTGTATCAAAAAGTGCGACTGAGCATACCTATACAAAAAGAAATAATAACAACAAACAGCTTCAAATATAAAATGTTGTTCTTTTACTTAGTTTGCTTGTTTCTAAAAAATCAGAGATGTAATATTGTATGTATAAAATTAAGCAGGGATTGGAAAAGATAAAAAAATTTAAAAAAATAAAATTTTCAATTTTAAACATAAATGAGAACATTTAAAAAGGGACCTTTTGGTTCCTTGTCGTCCTTAAACTGGTACTTTTTACCTTTCTGTAATGCTGAATAGAGAAACATAAAATTAAACATGTACAGCCCTGAGTAATTGAGAACCCATAAAAGAAGGTTCAAGTGATAATTTTTGAATGTTTTATAGTATTAAACAAGTTAGTTAGTTAGGTAGTTAGTTAGTTAGTTAGTTAGTTAGTTAGTTATTTATTTAGTTAGTTAGTTAGTTAGTTAGTTAGTTAGTTAGTTAGTTAGTTAGTTAGTTAGTTAGTTAGTTAGTTAGTTAGTTAGTTAGTTAGTTAGTTAGTTAGTTAGTTAGTTAGTTAGTTAGTTAGTTAGTTAGTTAGTAGTTAGTTAGTTAGTTAGTTAGTTAGTTAGCTAGTTAGTTAGTTAGTTAGTTAGTTAGTTAGTTAGGTAGTTAGTTAGTTAGTTAGTAGTTAGGTAGTTAGTTAGTAGTTAGTTAGTTAGTTAGTTAGTTAGTTAGTTAGTTAGTTAGTTAGTTAGTTAGTAGTAGTTAGTTAGTTAGTTAGTTAGTTAGTTAGTTAGTTAGTTAGTTAGTTAGTTAGTTAGTTAGTTAGTTAGTTAGTTAGTTAGTTAGTTAGTTAGTTAGTTAGTTAGTTAGTTAGTTAGTTAGTTAGTTAGTTAGTTAGTTAGTTAGTTAGTTAGTAGTTAGTTAGTTAGTTAGTTAGTTAGTTAGTTAGTTAGTTAGTTAGTTAGTTAGTTAGTTAGTTAGTTAGTTAGTTAGTAGTTAGTTAGTTAGTTAGTTAGTTAGTTAGTAGTTAGTTAGTTAGTTAGTTAGTTAGTTAGTTAGTTAGTTAGTTAGTTAGTTAGTTAGTTAGTTAGTTAGTTAGTTAGTTAGTTAGTTAGTTAGTTAGTTAGTTAGTTAGTTAGTTAGTTAGTTAGTTAGTTAGTTAGTTAGTTAGTTAGTTAGTTAGTTAGTTAGTTAGTTAGTTAGTTAGTTAGTTAGTTAGTTAGTTAGTTAGTAGTTAGTTAGTTAGTTAGTAGTTAGTTAGTAGTTAGTTAGTTAGTTAGTTAGTTAGTTAGTTAGTTAGTTAGTTAGTTAGTTAGTTAGTTAGTTAGTTAGTTAGTTAGTTAGTTAGTTAGTTAGTTAGTTAGTTAGTTAGTTAGTTAGTTAGTTAGTTAGTTAGTTAGTTAGTTAGTTAGTTAGTTAGTTAGTTAGTTAGTTAGTTAGTTAGTTAGTTAGTTAGTAGTTAGTTAGTTAGTTAGTTAGTTAGTTAGTTAGTTAGTTAGTTAGTTAGTTAGTAGTTAGTTAGTTAGTTAGTTAGTTAGTTAGTTAGTTAGTTAGTTAGTTAGTTAGTTAGTTAGTTAGTTAGTTAGTTAGTTAGTAGTTAGTTAGTTAGTTAGTTAGTTAGTTAGTTAGTTAGTTAGTTAGTTAGTTAGTTAGTTAGTTAGTTAGTTAGTTAGTTAGTTAGTTAGTTAGTTAGTTAGTTAGTTAGTTAGTTAGTTAGTTAGTTAGTTAGTTAGTAGTTAGTTAGTTAGTTAGTTAGTTAGTTAGTTAGTTAGTTAGTTAGTTAGTTAGTTAGTAGTTAGTTAGTTAGTTAGTTAGTTAGTTAGTTAGTTAGTTAGTTAGTTAGTTAGTTAGTTAGTTAGTTAGTTAGTTAGTTAGTTAGTTAGTTAGTTAGTTAGTTAGTTAGTTAGTTAGTTAGTAGTTAGTTAGTTAGTTAGTTAGTTAGTTAGTTAGTTAGTTAGTTAGTTAGTTAGTTAGTTAGTTAGTTAGTTAGTTAGTTAGTTAGTTAGTTAGTTAGTTAGTAGTTAGTTAGTAGTTAGTTAGTTAGTTAGTTAGTTAGTTAGTTAGTTAGTTAGTTAGTTAGTTAGTTAGTTAGTTAGTTAGTTAGTTAGTTAGTTAGTTAGTTAGTTAGTTAGTTAGTTAGTTAGTTAGTTAGTTAGTTAGTTAGTTAGTTAGTTAGTTAGTTAGTTAGTTAGTTAGTTAGTAGTTAGTTAGTTAGTTAGTTAGTTAGTTAGTTAGTTAGTTAGTTAGTTAGTTAGTTAGTTAGTTAGTTAGTTAGTTAGTTAGTTAGTTAGTAGTTAGTTAGTTAGTTAGTTAGTTAGTTAGTTAGTTAGTTAGTTAGTTAGTTAGTTAGTAGTTAGTTAGTTAGTTAGTTAGTTAGTTAGTTAGTTAGTTAGTTAGTTAGTTAGTTAGTTAGTTAGTTAGTTAGTTAGTTAGTTAGTTAGTTAGTTAGTTAGTTAGTTAGTTAGTTAGTTAGTTAGTTAGTTAGTTAGTTAGTTAGTTAGTTAGTTAGTTAGTTAGTAGTTAGTTAGTTAGTTAGTAGTTAGTTAGTTAGTAGTTAGTTAGTTAGTTAGTTAGTTAGTTAGTTAGTTAGTTAGTTAGTTAGTTAGTTAGTTAGTTAGTTAGTTAGTTAGTTAATATTGCAATAATGATGGATTGGATGGTTAATAAATAACCAGTTAAAATCATTTATTATAAAAACATGTTTTTCAATGCCTTAGTTTTGGTTTATTAAACAGTTGTGCCTCATACAAAACAAAGATTTATTTGTTATGAACAAAAGTTCATTTGGTATAATAATGTTTTTGATAGACCTTCAATACATTAATATGAGGTCTTTATAACAAAAAACTTTCAA